>NC_081185.1:138075190-138292988 GCF_029867415.1 Vicia villosa
TTTTTTTTTATTAGTATTGGTAACTAATAGAAAACATTGAGTATGTTATAAAAAAACTTGAAAAACTGTATTAAAAAAACAATTATATTGAATAAAGAACTAGCAATACAATTAAAAAAAATTATCATGTAATGCATCTATCAACCATTAATGTACAAAATAGTCTAAGCAAAATCTAAGAAAATCAAAAGGACTTGAAGGATGATCTCAACTAAGGCAGTGTCTTTGAATATATATTTTTCTATGATCTCCATCATGCATTATACAATACATTTATGAAAACAAGCAATCAAGTTCAACCTTAAGCACAGTTCTTATGACTTCTGATAATTCGACGACATCACAGTTTCAATCAAGCATTAGATTCAGGACCAGGTGGTTTTGCATTGAGAAGTGGCTGAAGAGCTTTGACGACAATCGTCATGTTTGGCCGAAAATCGGCTTCATACTGAACACACAGTGCTGCTACAGCTGCCAACTACATATATATACCCATCAAATGATTAGTCAATCATTTATATTACTTATTTTCGCCATTTCCATTACAAATCTTCAAAAACATAACGAAAACGTACGAAAGGAACAAACCTTAGCAATTGCCTTTGGAGGGTAGTCATTGTTTAGCTTAGGATCCACACATTGTTTCACTTTGTCCTCACTCAACCTTGGAGTTGCCTAAAACAGTTACAATAAGACACATTGGCAAAAGAGTAGATGCTATGCAACAACAAATAACCAAATTGGGAATAAACATACCCAAGTCACAAGACTTTGTTGCCCTTTAGGCATTGTATGGTCTACCGGCTTTCTTCCGGTCAAGAGTTCTAAAAGCACAACTCCGAAACTATACACATCACTTTTTTGTGTTATCTGGCCTGTCATGGCATACCTGAAGATCAAGTAACCATGAAAAAATCAGTATTCAGCAAAACTTGATCTCAGAATAACCAAAGAGGAATGAAAAATTAAGAGGTATATATACTCTGGAGCATGATAGCCAAATGTTCCCAAGACTCTTGTAGAATGTAGCCGAGCTGCAGTGTCAGAAGACTGATTCGTCAAGCTGAAATCAGCAATCTTAGCTTCATATTCATTGAACAACAACACATTACTGGATCGAACATCGCGATGAACTATAGAAGGTTGAACTTTTTCATGCAGAAACTCTAGGCCTTTTGCTGCACCAAATGCAATTCTTGCTCTTTGGTTCCAGTTTAAAACCGGGCCGGGTTCAGCGCCTTGCACACCCTTCCTTCCTGCATAACCAAAAGCCTTGGTTTCAGTCAATCGAAAGTTGAAACACAAAATTGTCTTACTCAAATCACATAAATCTCATATAAATTTGGTAAAATCTACATGAATTTTAACCAGATAATATAAGCTATATGGTTATAGGCCTACCGTGTAATACATCATGCAAAGAACCTAAACTTGCAAATTGATAAACCAAAATTCTACTGTCTGCTTCTAAACAATATCCAGTCAACTCCACAAAATTGTCATGCTTGAGTCTCGAAACAACTGATAACTGCAAAATCCATAGTAACATTATGAATTTCGATGACACCAAGAGTCAAAACAATAGCAACATCAAATTATTGTATTTTTACCTGAGCAGCAAAATCTGTGTCAGGATCAGGCGAAGAACTAGTATCTAGCTTTTTAATTGCAGCTTCAGTACCATTACTCAATTTCGCGTAGTAAACCCTTCCATAGGAACCTTCACCAATGAAAGCCTTTGTACCAAAATTTCCTGTTAACCTATTTAACTCATCCAACGTTATCGATGGTATCTCAATCGGTAATACTTTCTGCGGCCCACCACTCTTGGTAATATTGCTCCTTGGCTCTCCTCTATCATTTCCTATATTCATACGAGATTAGTCTAAATTATCGATTATAATCTTCCACGCGAAAATGTAATAGTTAACATAAGAAGTAAGGAAACATGTTATAGATTACCTCCACCTCCACCATACGCATTGTTACCCCCTCTTGACGGTGCAGTGTATTGGTTTGCAGGCGGGCCGCTGGTCTCTTCTTCTGAACCTCCGCAACACAACATACTTCACCTACTCCGAAACGCGCTCTTAACAACCCATTTATAGTGATTAATCACCTGAAATAAAGTAACTCAAACCTCAAAAACTTTCTACAACATAACCTATTGACATCAAAGCACATTTTGCAATTGAGGGAAAAAATCATTCATAGCTTTGCATATCAACTATCAAATCTCAAAAACTTATCTCCAATTCTACATATTTTATGATCAATGCATAATCACAAACATAACATCATGCATGTGTGATGTGTCCTACATAGACAGACACGGACACATACATGTTTTTTTCCAGAGGTGTTGTTACTACATAGATAATAACGGTAATTTTATCATAATCTTTGATATTTAGCATCACATAAAACAAAATTGAAACCCTGTTTATAAGAAAATGAGAGACATTACCTATAATTCGTTAAGGAAAATCAATGAGACAATATTTGGCAGAAAAGATTGAGAAAATTGAATTAGAAACAATGATAATGATGATGAAAATAATAATTTAGGAAAAGAAATGCATGCATGCAAGGAGATTTTAGGTGGGTTATGGAAGAAAGGGACAATGGTTGGTGATGAAAAATTAGAACCATATATAGATGCAGGTTCTTCGCTTGTTATATTTCTATTTTAAAACTCTATTCAGACAGCAAAAACATAACGTGCAATTTCAAATGCTTTAACTTCATTGATCATGTAAAGTTGTTTGTGTTTTCATTTTACATCATCATCTTCAAGGAACTAAATCTCTAATTTTGGACTAACTAATTTTAGTGTTAAATATAACTCTTAATATTTTATTTGTATGGTAAGTTAGTAAAATGTTATTTTATCATGTAGTCAGAAAATTTTCAAATATGTTTATAAATGTATAATAAAAAATGTTTATGATCATATCAAATTTTATTCATATTAAATATTAATGTTAGACTAAATTAATATATATATATATATATATATATATATATATATATATATATATATATATATATATATATATATATATATATATATATATATATAAAAGAATAAAATTGATAATAAGTGTAAAATAAGAAATTAGTTGATAATAAATGGCTAATTACATATATCTACTTGATACTTTAATAGAGTCAAGTTCTTTTTGAAATATTTATATACTCAAAAAATAATTTGAAAGTGTCATACATAGTTAACTATTAATTTGACAGTTGACTCAGCGTCATTATTGTTAAATGTAATTCATTTGTGTCTTACTTGAAATACAAGTAATAGTTGATTTGTGATAAAATTTTGTTTTAACAATATTAGTTATCGCAGTTAGAGTGTGTAGTTAGTTAGGGTTTGTTGGTCGCTTGTAGTGTAAGTAACACTATATGCACACTTGTATTGTGACCATTAAGGTTAGTGCAACTGTGCAAGAGTATTCCATTCTCTACTTCTCAATCTTCATATCTTTCTTTAATTAATTCATTCTAATCAAAGGTGAAAAGTGTGTGTGAGAAAAAAACATAAGTTAATTCGTGTGGATCATTCATGTGTTTGTGATTGAGTGTTTTTGCTTGAGTTTTGTTCCAACATTTAGTATCTAGAGCTTCTGCTTGGGTTCTTGGTTGATCTTGAACAATGACTTCTCGGCCAAATGGTCATTTCCCGACAAATCTCTCCATTCTAAACGGAAAGAACTACAATAATTGGATTAAGCTGATGAAGGTGGTGTCCTGCTATCAAGATGTGTGGAATCTTGTGAAGAATATTGTTACACAAATTAGTGATCATGCCACAGATGATCAGAAGAATGTGCATAAAGAATTGGAAGAAAGGTTATAAAGCTCTCTTAATAATTCATCAGTGTGTCTATCTAGACAATTTTGATAATGTTGGAGAGATCGATCTCAGATAATGATTGAGAATAATTATAAGGTGTTGATAAAAGACAAGATGATGAGAGTACATGACTCAAATGCAAGATTAATCTTGAAGGTATCTATGTCGCAAAATAGAACCTTCAAGATTAAACTTGATGTGTTGGAGCATAACTGCCTAACAATAGAAGTTAAAAGGGGTAGGGCTATGGCATTATAGACTTGGTCATCTCAATTTTAGAGATATCAATCACATGATGAAGTCAAATATGGTGTCAGGATTACCTGAAATTCATACTCCTAGTGAAGTGTGTGAAGAATGTGTACAAGGCAAGCAACATAAGAATAACTTCACCAAGGATGCATGAAGCAAATTTAGAGCCACTCTTGAAGGCATATATACTTTGATGTGTGTGGCCTCATTCAAGTGGACTTAATTAGAGGTAAGAAATACTTTGTCACATCCATAGATGAATTTAGTAAAAAAACTATGGACATACTTTATCAAAAGGAAAAGTGATGTGATTGATGTGTTTGTCAAGTTCAAGTCTGTGGTAGAAAGACAAAATGGTCACAAGATCAATGTGTTAAGAATTGATGGTTGATGTGACTATGTGTCAAATGAGTTTGATGCATTATGTGAAAGGGAATGAATTGTTCATGAGGTTGTGCCATCATATCAACCCCAACAAAATGAGACTATAGAGAGAAAGAATAAGACCATTATGAACATGGCGAGAAAAAAGTTCCTATGGGGTGAGGTTGTGTCTACTACTATATACATTTTGAACCGGTGTAAAACCAAGAGGTTATAGAGGATCACACTAAAAGAATTTTGGTTAGGTGCCAAACCAAGCTTAAGCCATTTAAAGGTGTTTCGATGTATTCTAATCAATTAAGGATGAAACTTGATGACAAGTCAAGCTCAATGATCTTGATTGGTTATCACTCAACTGGTGGTTATAAGTTGTTTGATCTTGTGATTAAGTAGATAGGGATTAGCTTAGATATGGTCATAGATGAATTGAAGGGATGGGATTAGAGCAAAAATGTTAAGAAGGATTCCATGAGAATTATGTATAAAGATCCAAGTAGTGAAGCTGAAGTGCAGAGTCAAGAAAATACCAACAGACCTCAAATAGTTAGAAACATGTTATAGCCAGACTACAAGATTTTGTAGTCATATCATATAATATGGTAAATGATGAAGGCGAGCGAGTACATTATGCCTTTTATGCAGATGTTGAACCAGTAACTGTGATTGGTGTATTGAAGGATCCTAAATGGGTGAGTGTTATGATAAAGGAGTTGGACTCTATATATGTCCACAAGATTTGGTCACTTGTTGATTTACCACAGGGAAAGAAGGAAATTGATATAAAGTAAGGTGAAGGTAAGCCCCAAAGGTGAAGTAATCAGACACAAAGCAGGGCTTATAGCTAAGGGTTTCTCCAGAAAGAAGGTATTGATTTTTATGAAGTCTTTGCACCTGCTGTTAGAATTGAAACAATAAGATTAGTGATTGCTTTAGCGAATATCAACAACTGGTCCATGTGTCAAATGGATGTAAAGTGTGCTTCTATGAATGATCCTTTGGATGAAAAATGTATGTAACCGGTTGGTCTGGAGATGGAGATATGTGTTTCGCTCGAAGGAGACATGGATATGATTTATTAGAATCGGGAATTGATGAATTGTTGAAATTTTAAGAATCAAGTTTTGATTCTCATAGACGACGCCAATTTACTACTCAAAAATTGCGTGAAGATCGGTGATGTGAGATCCACAACGAATTGTGGTGGTTCTGGGTTTTTGATGCGGTGGAATGGGGGTTGTCTTGTAAGGTTAGCACTCAAATGCTTAAGTTATTAAGAGAGTTAGAAGTGAAATTTGAAAGGAATATAAACTATACCTTGAGTGTGACGTGCAATCTCATTTAAATAAGGTAGGTGATTGATAATTGTGTGTGAGTAAGATGCGTTTGGCCATTATATCATTTTTGAGATATCATGCATGATGATTTTGTGAAGAGAATTCTTTAGTATGGAGGGGAAAATGGGATCACATACTTTCTCAATGACTACCCTTGGTCACCTACTAGGCCTTGCGGCCGACCCAATACAATACATATATCTTCAATCTTGTATATTTTTTATGGATTACTAGTTTCGTTTAGATAATTAGATTATACAATTCGAGAAACACATCATGGCCTGCATTTGGAATATAAAATTTGAACATGTCCTCAAACATACACTCAGACTCTATAAACTAAACCATGTCAGTATACATATTGAGTTTAAATTCGATGATTTTTTATCGTAAAATGGTTGATTAATTTTTTTTAATTATTATTAATAGATAGGAAAAATATGTTGGGGATACGCTCTAGAAGAAACAAAAACCCTAATATTGATTTTGTTAAGCAAGTGTGTGGACGTAAGATACACGCGCATAAATTTGAATCAGTTGAGCCACAACCTCGACCTTAAGAGTCTAAGGTGATCGAGAGGGTGATATGGAGTTGTAGGAGGATGAAATATATCCAAGAGGCTCGTTTGACATGTTTTATTTTATATTATACAAAGAACATGTGACCAAAGATACCTGGGAGAGGCGGTATGATACATACTTAATAATTTATTTTCCATTCTTGTTTTATATTGCTTATAGTTTATTTTATTTTTCTTTTATTTTTATGATGAGTCGCTTAAGTGTATGAATAACAATAAAAAGATCATTATTCTAAATACTCTAAACGAGGTATGATTCAATAATTTGTTTCGAAACAATGGACTAATTTGCCTCTCCACCACATGCTTCAACATGAGAAGAAGACGATGAACCTCAATGGTATGTCATATATTTTACACTTGTCCATCCAGAGACATCTATTTGACCACATAGTTCACCAAAACGGATGCAATGGATATGATTATTGAGCTACTCATATCAGACTAGATATACTCTTAAGTAATGTGAAAATACTAAGGGGGTCATGCAAAATCTAGCTTCCTCAAACATGAGTTTAAGATACACATGTTAATTCTACATGTGCATACGAGACTTGGCTTTCGAGTTTCTATCTAGTGGGACTATACATGGTGGCATTCATGTCCACATCGTTGTTCTAGAGATTTTGAAGGAGTTATGCAAGAAAGATGGAAAAAAATTGCATGCCACACCCTCAACACTATCGTAGGAGGATTTGTTGGGGGACGAGAAACCAGTTCTGCCTAGCGAAGGTATGCTCTCCAAATATTAACCATTAAAGATTCATCCAAAAATTCAAAAGAAGCGCCAAAGGTCGAGCTCCCTATTTCAGAGAAAGACACATCAAAAATTCATCTCTACAATGACGACCCAATGGTCATCACCGTGAGGTGTGATGACTTTGAAATTAAAAGAGTGTAAGTGGATCAAGAAATCTCCATTGATATCCTCTACTGGGTTGCATTCTAGAGGCTTCGCCTTGATCCATATGCCTCAACCCATATGATCTAAAAGCTTTCTAAGGGTCACTGTCAGGTTTTATAGGGAGCAAGTACAGGTAAAGGATTATATAACCTTGAAGACCACCTTTGGGGTTGAAGAACAGTCAAAGCAGATCAAGTTTAAAGGAGACCAAGAAATCACCAGGAAATGCTACATTAAAAGTCTCAAGCTGAAAAAAGTTAGAACTCTAAGCGTGAACACCGCATGCATGGGCCTGATAATCAAGCCACTCGAAGCGCCTTTGAAAGATGAAGATACCCCCTCCCATAAGAACGAGAAGACGAGATAAGGAGGCCCTGGCTGAAAGGTCCAGAAGACGTTTTATTGTTGTTTATTTTGTTAGTTATTATTTTTCTTTTAAACGAGTATCCTACCTCTGCAGTTTGTAAGGGCATGTTATCTTTTTGAGGAATCACTCTTTTTCCCTGCACTTCGTATAGGCGCAAGGGTTTTTAATGAGTTTCCTCACATTGTTATTTTAAATTATTTGCATTATCATTTCCCCTTTCGCTAGAAACTAGAGGAAATAAATTCATATGAAGCCATCCGTCAAGGCGATTAAATATTGTGGATCCTCAGGCAAAAGTCCTTGTCGCCTCATGAGGTGATAAAACATGATGGATTCATATAGGGCTTCCTTGTCGCCCCTCGAGGCTATTGAATATGATGGATCTTCATGCTTGAGTTCTTGCCGCCCCTCTAGGCGATTAAACACAGTGGATCCTCACGCATGAATCTGTGTTGCCCTTTAAGGCGATAAAACATAATGGATACTCACGCAAGAATCTCTGTCTCCCCTCGAGGTGATTAAATATGTTGGATCTTCACGTAGGAATCCTTGTCGTCCCTTGTGGCGATAAAACATGTTGGATTCTTATAAGGAGTCCACAACGCCCCTCGAAGCAATTAAATATGTTGGATTCTTATAGGGAATCCTTACCGCCCCCTTGAGGTAATAAATTATGTTGAATTCTTATAAGGAAACCTTACCGCCCCTTTGAGGCAATAAAACTTGTTGGATTCTTTACTATATCGTCAAATTCATTTGAGTATCACTAAAACAAATATAAAATTTACTGTCTGGTTTGTGTCTGGTGTGCATATAGAGATACATCTCTAGAACAATTTATGATAAAAAAAAAAGTATTTCAAACATGGGTGTATGGGTGTAAATTGAATTATTCCGAAGATGCATCTCGGAAGTAAATTTTGTAAAATATATTGGAAGTGACTTAGTTTTTATGTTTTGGCAAAAGACAATGGTACGTTTGAAGATGTATCTCTAAAATCTGAGGGACAATTTTAGATTTTCGTAGGATCCTTTTCCACCATATAGAATGCATTAAGAAATTATTTTGCTATTTTGATATAATCTCTCGTTAGAATCACAAAAGGTGAAATTATGCTTAAAAAAAATTAGCCAATTGAACAATTTAAAATTAAACTTATAGAATTTATAAAAATTAAAAGTTAAAAATTAACCTGTCAAAAAATATTAACATCAAAAATTTTATATAATTTTAGAAATAAATCATGAAAAAAAAAGTTATTAAGAACTTATACATATTAAAGTATTTATAGAAGGGTATATAATTTATAGTAAATTAACAATGAAAAAACAATGAAACTTACAACTAAAAAAATATGTAAAAAATTGTGAAACCTATAGAAGCAACAACACAGGTTACTTTTCAGTTTTCACAGTTTTGGTATAATGTTGAATGTCGTACATGTGTTTTTCAGTGTGTAAACAGAACTACTAGTATATAGTACTAGTAGTATACTATAACTACGTATTATATGTATGACAACCTAGCTAAGTTTTACATTCCAGTGGTTGCTTTCTGAACTCCCTATTTTTCTCATACTGTCACCTCTCAGCTGCAAAATGTTATTTTCCAAAACACCCCAATTTTAACTTTACTTTCATCAATAACACATGGCTTCTGAACTTGTACATTTCAGATAGCACAAATTTGAATATGCAGAAAATGTTTTCAGAAATTTAACACTACAAGTAACCATCAAAAATCAAAGATGTTGGAATTGAAGGAGAATCTATATATGGAGATAAATAGATCATTAGTGATACACTTTGCCAGAGACCAAAATCTTACAACAATCACTAATACAACATCTTTAAATCTTCTTAATACATTATTATATCTACATCTTTTTTCTCAATCTTCTTTCCATATTCGACCCGTGATTCTCAACTTCAACTCCTGTTTATCGCCACCAGAAAAATAAAGGGCTTGATTCCTCTGAATAATAAGTCCATCTTGACTATCTCTAACTTTACTATGACTGTCACGAATGCTCCGAGGGATTCCTTGCCATATAAGTTTGCGCCCGTTTGCACCGACTTCTAAACTGTAGCTGAATTTCTTCTCCTCGTTGTCATCGCCCATGAACCGTAAGAAGGCCATAAAAACGGGAGCTGTGCCAAGCTGGAAAGCCTCAAAGTGCAAGCAGAAATGTCGTCCGTAACAATTGAAAACCTGAAAGCAAAGAGAATTTGAAAATGCAAGCACAGATTTTGCTAAAAAGGTGACCGGTATTCAGCAGACAAAAATGCTAATCTAGAAGGTGAATAACTTACGGTTAGCATCCATGTGGCATTTTCAACTTCATGTGGATTTGTTTTGACGTATCGATGATTGAAGGTGAATCCATCGTGCATATCAACCTTGTGTTCATCTTTTAGATGAGCAACAAGAGTTGGAATGTCACCCATCACGGAACACTCAGATCCAGCATAGGGGCAATTGTATGGACGAAATCCGCAACTTTGCTCGTGTTTAAGCTTAGCATAGTAAGGGAAAATATCGTTACAACCTAGACTCTGATATCGGCAAGGAAGCTCCAAAGATTCCGCCACTTTCTCCAAAGCCAAACACCTTATATTTCCAAGATCATGATGACATGTTGGGCAGAGATTTTGGACTTCAATTTTACAACTCGAGCATAATGTATGGCCATTTGGACACTGCAACACACAATGCAGACATAAAGGAAATATTAAAATTTAGCCAGAATTACACGAATAGACGTTCGAAGAAAATCAAGAAATTGCAAGTGCTTCACCTGGTGAATTGGAGGATACATTAAATTCTTGCAGACAGGGCACCCGAGTAAATCATGCACACCATTCTTCGAACTAGTTCCGTTCTTTCCATGCAACCCAGCACTAGTAGATTTTGTAAGTGTACTATTAATCTTGGCCTCGGATTTTGCCTTGGGGGTCCCATAATCCGAAGAAGACATCAGGTGAGACTCAAGAACTTCTTTGAAAATGCTGCCTCCAGGAGCCATTTCGGACTCAATCTAAAGGTTTCTTCCCAATTTCCTTGGTGTCAAGTTTATTTTTATGGCGGGCTACAAATGCTAAACACTAAAAGGGTCAGTTCATAAGAACTTCAGAAAGTAAAAACTACAATAGCCAACACAAGACATTCTTTAGTTCAAAATTGAACACTCGCACACAATACAATAACAATTATAAGATACACTTTTTCAGTCAGAATTATACCTTATCGAGTTTCCCTACAACAAGTCAACACGAGCAAGCTACATTCACACACAACAGTCTCTGGCCAACACTTATCATGTAAACGAAAAACTATTCTTGGCGGCAATCGCCAAGATTCAGGTAATCACGAGAAGAGAAACCGCCTGAAACATGACAACAACATCAATAAACATAGTTACATAAAAAAAGTACAATTGTAAACAGAATCTCTCAAAATCAAAAACACTGCTGAGATGCTTAAACTTAAAACACTTTTCACATGCCACAACATGTTCAGAACACATTCAGAACCAAAAATTGTAAGGGTAAACAATAATCGCGTCCCAGATCCCCTCATCTTAATAAAGCCTTAACTTTCTATTGCAACAACACCATAGCAATCTGAAATGTTTTTGCTTTCAATTTCACAAGACACGGTTATGAAACGAAAGAGATTAACATTCCATATCTCCTCCACGTATAAATCAACCATAAAAAAGATCAAAATCAGAGAGAGAAAAAACTCAGAAATTCAACCAAGCAACAAAGAACACTACCTTCTACCATCAATGAAACCAACCAAAAACTGGAACAAAACAAAGAGATATAAAGAAACAAAATCCAAAATCTCAAAAACCACAATTCAACAATTCATCACAAAACCAAACCATAAATAGACTCACAATTCACAAATCAACGAAACAAAACAAAAAGTCATCAAGTGAAGACAAATCTGAAACCAAAAACTTCCAAAAACCATACCAATCAAAGGAAAAAACAAAAACCCACAAAACACAAACAACATGAAAAACAAAAATCTCAAATAAAAACACACCCAATCGAGAATTCCAACCCTTATTTTATCTCCATGCGTGTCGAAAAACAATTAAAAAAAAAAACTCAAAAATAGAACTAAAAACAAAAACCATTTCGAAAAAAGAGCTCCTGAAGATGCGGAAATTACCACCAATATATCGAAATCGAACAACAAGAAAAAAAAACCGTCTCGTTGGTATCGATTATTATGAATGTATTGTTGAGTTGACCAAGACAAAATCGTAGGAATTTTTTTTCTACTATGTTTCTTTTCTATGGTTATTTATCTTTCTTTTTCTCTGTCTTTTTTTTTTTTAATTTGAATTTCGGTAAATAAAGTAATTATTTTTGTGTAATTTCTTTCATTATTTTTCTGTGTTTGGTTTATTTTAATTTTTTTTTGTTTATTTTCGACACCGAATGATACGTTGCCAAGACAACAAGGTGGTCTTGTGACTCTTCCCGCACGCGACGTTTAAAATTGTAAAAAGTTAAAACCGAATGTCTTTTTCTTTTTAAGATTTTTGTTTTGTTCTTTTTCTGTTTTTTCTTTCTTTTTTTAACTTTTCTCTTGTGTCCCTTCACATCAATTTTTGTACACTTGTTTTCTGTTAAGGAAAGGGTAGCTTTTGGTAAGTTTACTTTAATTTTATTTTTTTGTTTAATAAAGTTTTATTACAATGTCATTTGGTAAAAACTCGTTGGATTTTGATGTAACTATAGGTTATAATTGATTTTAAGAATTTAATTCTTACTAAAAATAGTTTATGTTTCCTTTTTCTTCAATTTTTTATTGAAGTAAATTACTTTTCGCAAAGAAAAAATATAAAGTTTGTATTTTTCATACATAAATGAGTGACAGATAAAAACAAAGAACTTAATTTTTTAATAAATAAAATTTATCAAAGTCAGATACTCAAAAAGTTATCATCATAATTAAAGAATTTGATTCTTATACACTAACATTTCATTAAAATGGAAAAACATTTTTACGGTGTTAGTAGGGTTTTGGCTTGGTCCCCTTGTATATCTTAATTTCTTATTTATAAATGTTTGTGACTGATTAATAATAATATAGTATAGAAATTAATCTCTAATTAAAATATAGTTCTATATATTTTTTTAATATTTATCTTATGAAATAAAAGATATATCTTGAGTTGGATACATTTCATATGAAATCAAGGAGAGACTGCATACATAATCTAGAGTTACAAAAGCAATCACACGAGAGTTGGCTTCCCAATAATCAATAATAATGACAAACACGTATATGTATGTTTGTTTTTTTATAAGCATGGTAAGAAGGTCAAAAGAAGCATATACTTTGTAGTTTGTCAACTATTATACTATAGTGGGTTCTTCTTCTTTTAATCTTTTAAGATTATTCTTCTTTATTTAATAATGTCTTGTTTATGAGATAATTTTGAGATCCTTCATCTATATTGGCCACTATTTATTTGTCTTGTTATTCGCAATTTATTGAATCAACCACTCTTACTTATTCGATTGGCATGACCTGTTTTACCTATAAGGGGTGAATATTCATGTTCCTTAGTTGGTCGGTGAGGGAGGCTACATTAATCTTCATGGCTTTGCATTCTCTTTCCTTTTGATCTTGTTGCAATGTATGGTAGATCCTTTTGGCTCCTATAATGTTGGCATTGGTTGTAAGTGGCTCGCTGTGAAGATTATGGAACTTCAACTTAAAGTGAACCGAGGATCCTACAATGTATAGGGCTGCCGCAAAGGGTCTATCGAGTATGCAATTATAGATGCTCTTGTAAGGGACCACGAGAACTGTGATTTGAAAGTCATAACATCTTTCCCTTCACCCACAATAAATATCAATTCAATGTATCTCCAAGGACAGGTCGTCATGTCGTTGAATCCTTGTAAGTCAAATCCCTTAAATGGCCACAAGTTTTCCTTCTTTAGGCTCAAATTCTTGAATAGCTCCAAGTACATTATGTCATAAAAGTTGCCACCTTCTATTCGTATTAGGACATGTGAAAGTGGCTGATAGTGGCAATTGTGACCAATGGGAAGATATAATTGATTCCCCAGACTTTTTCACTATCCCTGGAATCAAGCAGAAGTCTATCTTGTCCCTTGGTCAAGGTGCTTTCGCCTTTCTTGTTAACCACCACTAACTTTGTGATTTTCCTCTTCATTGTCCCCTTGGATGGAGCATTTGCTTGAGTTGCACCTTCCGTAATAATTGCAATGTGTTAATATTTCCCCTTATGTGCCTCTTCTTCGCTGGTCGCCTATTTACCACAGGCCATAACATCAACTATTTTGGTCTGAGACTTGTTCTTCGGGGAATCTTCGTAATCCATTTTTTCAGTCTTTGGTGTATTCAAACAAACAACCTTTCTTTAGCAAAAGTTTGATTGCATCCTTCAGTTATATGTTGTCGTTTATGGTATGATTGTGACTCTTGTGGAAACAACAATACTTCATCGTGTCTGTCCAAGAAGACTCCTTGACTGGGTAAGGATTATTTATCCCATCCCGACCTTACGGACCTCAGTGTTAACACATTCCATGGAGATTTTCTCCTGGGAGGTGTTGAGGGGATTGTACTTATCAAATCGACTACGGGTCCTATAGTTGCCTTCTTCCGTTATCCAGTTAGACTCATTCCCAAATGAGTGATTGGAGCCTACATTTCCCGACGTCTGACCTTTTCCTTTGGTAATCAGCTTCTCTTCAAGATTAAAAAAGGGTTGCACCCTATTAAGTAACTATTTTAGATTGTTGGTCTCCTCGCGCTATAACATCTCCCTGAAGGAGTTATTATGCTTCAAACCATTCTCAAATTTCCAGAATTTGAGACTTTCGTCGGAGCCTCCCACTTTTACGGTCACTTATGTGAAGCGGTCAATATATGACCGCAAACTCTCCTTCTTCCCCTTAGTAATTCTACTGAAGGGGACTATTGTCACAGGATGCCTTTTCTGGACCGTGAATCGATTGACAAAGTTCTCACATAAATCGATTCACAAATTAACACTATCATCGGTGAAGTTCTCAATATATATATATATATGTAAAGCATGAGGTTTCACATAATTTACTAGCTCGATTTAGTAATGATTCTGATTTTAATCAACATGCTTTCACCAAACAAGTGAAATATAACCTTAAGAAAACAATGGTTTTTACCAGCGAATTCAGATGAAATCGGAGGAATAATAAGCAAAATTGTGAAACAATGGAACAAAGTTGCAAAAGTGTGAAGAAATTGGACTTAGAGAAATGTTGAGGAGAAATGAAAGAAAAACACCACTTTTGCTTATGGATTTCACACGCAAGCGATGCATCCCATTGTGGCACGATGGAAGTCCATTATGGCGTGATGTTGCTCATCGTGGCGCGATGCAACAAATATTTCTGACACGTTTGGCAACTTTAAATACATAATGTTGGCTAATTTTTTAGGGTTTCGAATTTGGTAGAGAAAGTGACGGTTGAAGATTATAAAAGTGATAATTTTAAGGGTTTTGGAAGCCATTGAAGACCTTATTCTTCCTTATTTTCCATGTTATCTCCATCTAAACTCATGGTAATTATTCTAATCACTATGAGTAGCTAGATTCCTTAAATTAGGTCTTTTTAGACAAACCTTCTTGTACTTGTTGGATCATATGTATGTTTAATGTTACTTAAATTATTTTTTATTGTTATTTTTAATTGTTCTTGATCTTAATGCTTTTTAAGTGTTGACAAATGGATGAATTGATATTAGAGGAGTGGGGATTTCTGACCATTAGTCTACCGATCTGATGTATGGCAACTATGAAAGTGAGAAAAATATATAAAAGAAGGGGGCTGAATTGTGTACATCGGTTTTTACTTCTTTTTTAAACTCCAACTTTAGAATCTGATGACGAAGCTCAGATTTTGAACAGTGGTTAGAGTCTGAATCAGATATAGAGTTCAATGACAATGGATAATATGATGCAGAAGTAAAGAAGGCGACACACAGTATATACTAGTTCCTTTAAAACATAGAGTAATATAGTCCCCTTGTCCCACAAGAGATTTCCACTATAATCAATCATGATTATAACCTGCTTAGACACACCAGTCAAAGACTTCCTTCTCAATCAATCCTGAAATAAACTTCCTTGCCTAAACACACCATTTTCAGGACTTCCTTGATCAAGCAACCTAGCTAGAGACTTCCTGGCTCAAACACTCAATCTGAGACTTTACAAATTCTAAACAAAATGTTTAGGATTTACAACAAGTTGTACTTGATATACAATTAGAGATATATAACGAATACAACACAATTAAAGACTTGTTTCTTGAGGTTTCTAAGATATACAAAGATAAGAAATCTCAAGACTATGTGTAATACAACTAATATATACGAAATCTTAGAGTATTGTTTCAAGTTCTTGTTGTATTTCTTTTTGTGGTCTTCCTTCGAATCTTCATCTCCTTATATAGAGGCAACTAAAAAGTTATTGGAAGATGACTTGCACAAGTGTCTTCGTTGAGAAGAAATTTTCAAGAGAGAGACATTGAGAGTTGGTACTTTGAAGATCTTTATCTTAAAGTAAAAGCTTTACCCATGGTATCTTTCTTAAGAAAAGCGACCACAGGGATATTGGAGCAGACTAGAGAAGTCATGTCAAATTACTGTGGGCCTTGCACTAGGAAGTCTAGTTGACTTAATCTATAATGTGGCTTTTGATAGGACATAACTACTTTGCACACATAGTACGGACCAGAGGCGGTGTATTAGGTTTCCAAGTCATCATATTTTGAGCTATCATTAGAAGTAGAGAACCTAAGTGTTAAGACATCAAATTCTAATCCATCAGAATCTTAGTAACTTGCTTTTCTTTATAAGTTATTTAACAGTGTCAGAACCAAGTCAATTTAGGGCTTTAAGATCCTGCACACTTGAACAAATGTTAGTATACCCTATTATTATCTAAGTATTTTATTATCATTAAAACCTAAGGAGTATGAACATATTTTTTCCAACAATCTCCCCCTTTTTTATAACGACAAACAAATGTATTTAAGAATAATGGTTGGTCAGTTTAATTAACTTGACAACATCATAGTATGAGGTTTGTAAGCTCCCTCTAAGTCTAACAGTCCAATGGATGAGTCTTGTAAGCTCCCCCTAAGTTCTATCCAAGTTATTTAAACTTATTTGATTAAAAATATTAATCCAATGATTTAAGCACACAAACATAAGTTCATTTAGATGGGTTCAGGTGTTAATAAAAACATTTAAGAATGTTTTTATCCTCTTTTAAATACTCTCATTTCTCCCCCTTTTATAATTCAACAAAAAGGAGACAGAACTGAAGAGGCAGTCAATCATAATAAATTTCTGCCGCCTAGAAATGAAAGAAGTAATTAATAGCCGGTAGCATGCGTGAACTGTCATTGGTGTTTTCACTTCTAAAGAATAATGAATGCTACACAAAAAGCGGTTAAGCTTCAAAAACTTCATTATAAAAGCAGGCAACACTTTAAGCAACATCACATAACTTATCTAGCAACCATGAATACTACCAGAAAAAGTACTCAGGTTTTTCAACTTCAAAAATTTCGATGGAGAAGACAGTTGAGGTAGCAGAAACCCATGTTACCTGGAAGAAGAAGAAGAAGAAGAAGAAGAAGAAGTCAGTCAGGTGGTCTTTTTTTACTCTGATAAAGACGAAGAAGAGAAGGACATAGACTGAGGAAACTTCATGATGGCAAAAAGGTTTGAATAACAAGTAGAGTACAACAAGTGAAATAGTTGTATTCTCAACTCTTTATGAATAAACACTAATATTCCCAGTATCTTGATTGTTATATAGATAGTTACTCAATATGTTTTGATTTATCCATAGAATGAAATTATTCATAGAACGTCAAACAAATAGATAACACAAGGATAAAAACATATAAGGGAAATTAATATATCTAAGTAAATATAAGTAAAGAATCAGTATTAATCTTCCAAAATTAAGAGTTAGAACATGAATCTTAATCTACTAGAAAATACACATCATATCCCAAATAAATATAATAGATATCACCCAAAAAACAATGTCCAAAGAATTAGAGGTTGGGATGCTTCAGAATTTGCCTAACATCAGAGGTTGTTCTAAGAGCTTATGATTATGGTATCTTCTAATCATATTTGAACACTTATTATCCATTCACAAACAAGCATTTAATCCTCAGAAAAATGCATGTTCATATTCTTTTTGATGAAATCAAAACTTTCAACTCTCATAGGTTTGGTAAATATATCATCCCATTGATGATCAACATCAATGAACTTTATATCTATCACACTTTTCTGAGCATAATCCCTAATGAAGTGATGTTTGATTTCAATGTGCTTGGTTCTTGAATATCGAACAAGGTATGACATCAGTATTATCACAGAAGATAGGTATACTACTATCACATATCTGAATGTCTTCTGGTCTTTAATTATCTTCTTCTCTTTTCTGTTATTGTATTCCTCGCTATTTTCTCCAATTTAAAAAATATTTTCTTATCTGTCAGCCTTATCATTGTTTCCTTTCTTTTTGAATAATGACAAAAGAAGGAAAAAGTGTATATGATTTTGAATTTTTTTTGGCGCAGACTCTCATAAATCTGATCATTTGATTTAAATTTTTTGAATGATCAAAATTTTCTAAGTTTTACTCTCAGGGGGAGCTTGCAAACCTCACTATGAAGTAATCATGAATTTTTTTAATAATATTCTTAGACGGAGTTTACAAACCCCACTCTAACGGAAATGGAAATTTTAAATTAGTTCAAACTCAGAGGGAGTTTACAAACCTAACTATGATGCTTTAAACTATTGTGCATTTATCCAAAGTAAAAATTGTTCATCAAACTACATAAGTTTGTCATCATGAAAAAGGGGGAGATTGTTAGAACAAGTTTGGTTCGTTAACTATTATAAAGTTTTAATGATAACAAAGTCTTTTGTGTATAGAGAATAATTTTGTACTCTAACAAGGTTGTTAAATATTTAGATATAAAGAAAGCAACTTTGACTTTGAAGAAGTCAAATTGAATGCATCAGATGCTAAGTTTAACATTTACAGAATATGAAGTTTAGCATAATTTGAAGACTGACATCATCGAAAGTAAATAGACAATGTCATAAGGAATGACTCTGCAACCTCTAAACAAGCTTCGTCAACAAATTTGTTGAAGCCCCTGCTTCAAAGGGATATTGTCCTTATCAAGTCAATGATTCTGAAAGATATCATCAATACATATTCTGATCAAGATTCTAATAAAGACTATCTCGGACCCAAGAACATAAAGACTACGAAGCCTCAATCTAACTAGACTTTAATGCCAACTGAAGGTGAGAAAAATATACATTAGAAGGGGGTTGAATTGTGTGTATAAGTTCTTACTTCTTTTTCAAACTCTAAATTCAGAATCTAGTGATGAAGCTCAAATTCTGAATAGCGGTTAGAGTCTGAATCACATACAGAGTTCAATGAAAGTGGAAAATAAGATGTAGAAGTAAATAATGTGGCACACAATATATCATGGTTCCTCTAAAACTTAGAGTAATCCATTCCCATTATTCCACAAGAGATTTACATTATAATCAATCCAGATACAACCTGCTTAGACACAGCAGTCCAAAACTTCCTTGCTCAATCAATCCTGAAAGAGACTTCCTTGCCTAAACACATCAATTCAGGACTTCCTTGCTCAAGCAACCTAGCTAGAGACTTCCTTTCTCAAACACTCGGTCTGAGACTTTATAGATAATAAACAAGATGTTTAGGATTTACAACAAGATGTACTCGATATACAATCAGAGATACATAAAGAATACAACACAATTAAAGATTTGTTTCTTGAGAATTCTAAGATATACAGAGATAAGAAATCTCTAGACTATGTGAAATACAACAGATATATACAAAATCTTAGAGTATAATTTCTAGTTCCTATTCTAGTTGTATTTCTTGTTGTCGTCTTCCTTCAAATATCTAACTCCTTATATAGAGGCAACTAAAGATCCGTTGGAAGATAACTTGCACAAGTGTCTTTGCTGAGAAGTAATTTCCAAGAGAGAGACGTTGAGAGTTGGTACTTTGAAGATATTCATCTGCCGAGTAAAAGTTTTAGCCATGGTGTCATTCTCAATCAAAGCGACCACAAGGATATTAAAGTAGACTAAAGAAGTCATATCAAACTATCCTTGATAAGAAGTTATTTGTGGGGACACATGTCCCAGACATTGTGATGGCTAAGCACCAAGGTCAGACTATTAGTGGGAGTTCTTCCCCATTATTCAAATTCATGAGAAAATATGTGTTGTTTGAGATGATAGAAGTTTCAAAGGCTCTACAAGAGACTATTTCGACTAGTACCATCAAGAAGCGGAATGCGAATGAATTGATCAAAATGTTGACCAAGGAGAAGGATGTTGAAGATGAAGAAGAACAATCTAATAATGATGAAGAATCTGGTAACTTCGATTTTTAATGTGAAGAATAATAATCTAGACCTAAAGATTGATGTCATCAAATTAAAGTTGCTTTGGTGTTTTTTCCCCTTTGTTTATTTTGAATTTTTTGTTTAGGGTTTGTAATAATTTTTTACTTTTGTGTTAAACTATTATAGTTCGTACTTATTTATGTTTATGGTTTTGTTTTCAATTATAAAGCTCATTAGTCTAGCATTTTGTTCACCATTTATCCTCTTATATGTTATGTATATGTGCTAACATATGACATATATGTTGATTGACTGATTTTTCTAGATGATGCCTTTTTCCAAATTATGGCAAAAAAATGAGTAACGGTGTGTGGAGGTAGTGTGTTGTGAATATTGACTAGGGTGGTGTTGATATATGTTATTGACTCTTGTGTGATTGGTACTAACTATTGTGATCTGATTCTGTGTACACACATGCTGAAGCATCTGACCTGGCATCTGGCCCTGAACTTTGTGTGCTGATCTTTGTGTGTGTTAGTAGTATTTGTTGTTTCTGTCTTGACTACTAACTGTGTGTTCATGCATGACTGACTATGTGATTACACAACCGACTGTTATGGAGCATTGATTGTATGTAGCAACTTCATGAATTCTAACTTATGCTACTGATGTGTTTTCTATTGCTGTTGATGTTTTTATGAGTATGGGATGCTTATGATACTCAGTTGTGTTATGTCTTGAAGAGTTGATTTGCCAAAATTTTCCAATGGGGGGAGATTATTGTTCCTTTTGGATTGGTTGCATTATGCCAAATAACATGGTATGTTCAAACTATTTCTATAAAAAAGGACACACGTGAGAACAAATGTTCCAACATGCGCAACATCTAGCCTTTATCAGCAGGCCAAGGTTATAGGTGTTCATCGCATTATTTTTTTATTGTTTCAATCAAATTTGTTGTAGATTTGTTGCTATTGTTTAATAATGTATGATGTGTGATTTGTTTGACAACTGTTTGAAGATCATATCAATTTAAATGGAGATTTAAATTTTAATTTGAACTAATAACAAATTGTATCATTTGTTGGAGATTTTTTTTAGCAAATCAGATCCAACTATATTAGCTATAATTCTCGACAAAATCAAATCAAATATTCAACGTAGAAAAAGCCCATAATTGTTTTCCTATTTAAGGAGACTTTCACCTCATCATTGAGAGTGTGTGCTAGGAGTGAATATCTGTGTGCTAGGTTTAGTTGAGTCTTTTTTTCTAGTGTTTCTTTTACACCATGTTATTCATCTCATTCATATCATAAGACATAATAGTTGGTTTGTTTAGTTGAATTGTTATTTAATATTGATCGCTTTGGTTATTGTTGTTGATCACTTGGGTTATTGATTAAGAGAAAGTGGGAGGGGGTTCTCATATTTAATGGGAGTCATAAATAGAAAGTCATTAAGGGTAGAACTAAGAAGAGTGGCATTGAAAAAGAGACTTGTTCATCTAAGACACTTTGTACTAAATCTATTAAAGAGCGAATTTACTTTCTTGGGTAGAGTGTCCTCCAGACGTAGGTGTGGTTTCACCTAACTAGGTTACCAAATCCATTGTGCTCTTTATTGTGTTTATTGTGTTTTGTGTTGCTGACACAGTGTGTTAAATCTGGTTCAACGAGTTGAACAAGTTATCCCAGACATCTGGTCCAACATTTGTCCCCTTAGGAACAATACTTATAAAACAAAATATTATTCCTTTTATATTTGGTATTTATGCAACTCACATGAGGTTCATCAATACAATTGTACTCATGTCTCAGGTTCTAAACAGAATCTACTCATACGTGGTTAATGAAAAGACATCGTAAACGTACAAAACATGCATTATAAAAAACTATAAAATAAGAACAGGAATGCAATAAATAGTTCTGAAATGAAGAATGCTCCAAAGTGATACTTTTGATCCAACAATACAACAATAAGAATAAAAGCAACAGAGAAAATGACAACTGAAGAATAACATCAGAAACTTAAAACTTGTATAAACTTGAATAGAAATTTAGAGTAGTATTTGGTACAACAATGATTGGATGTTTCTTTATGTGTTACAGTGTAGTTTAAAAATCTATTTTCACACTAAAATGACAATTGAATGGATTGAAATTCGTACAAAACCATAAGAGAACATGCTGGAGACTATTAGAAAACGAATTGGAACATGGGGGTTTGGGCGTCATTTTTTATGACAGTCTTCCAGTCATGGTTTTCAAAATAGAATTCTGAATGGATCATGCACGTATTCCCCGATGACGGATTGCCCGCCATGATTATGAACGGGGTCACGACTCATGCTATCACCCCTAAACTTAAAGCAAGAAAAGTTTCCTCACTGTTAGCCTGACGGGTTATGGCACGATAGAACAAGACAATAACTAAGAACATAAAATTAAAATTAATCATGAAATGGTTAGTAGGTCAAGTGAGAAATACCTGCTGATTTTCCTCATTCCATATTATTCAGCAGGACACGATCCACTTATTGCATCCTTCAAACTAACATTGGTCTGGGATTGTAGACTATTGATCGACAAACTCTTCCTCCTCGTGAGGAAGAGGCTCAAACTCTCAAAATATAGCAAGAGGCTCTTGGTTTATTTGAGGTAATTCCTCTTCTGATGGATCGACTTACGTAACGTTCGACCTTAGGGGTCTCTGGCGAGTTTGGACTGGTAAGACGCCAAACGCCTCCATCATTCTACATATCTAGTCGACCATAGGGTTAAATATAGCCTTCATCTGTTGAGTCAAATTGTGTACTAACTCTAGATTACTCTCATCCATCTTTTGTCTTAACACCATGACTGAAGTAGTATTTAGAGACGACGTTGACTGTGAAATGTAGCTTACTCCACCCATTTAGCCACCTACACCTGCAGTCGTAGAGGGCACATTTGGATAACTACCCTGATGGCCTGTCGCCATCATATTGTCAATTTACGTTGATATGTTCGATTGAAGGCCAATCATCATAGTTTTGGGCATACCATATTGGTATGGTCCAAGAGGCATCAAAACTACTTGGAATAATGCTCGCGTAGGATTAAAAGGAGACCCTCCGTGTCCTGGTCCTGTCGTGACCAGTGTCGTCAAACTAGTAGTGGCAGATGTCCTTACGGGAGACAAAACCGTCACGCTTCCTGTCGTGGTTACCATAAGTATGACATCCATATTTGGTGTAGTACTTTGCGTATTCATGCATCCTTAACTACGTACGTAAGAGAATGCTTGATAAAAACAACTTTAAAAACTTATTAGCACTGTCCCATTGGATGTGCCAAATTGTTTACCTTGGAAATTGGTAAACAACGTTAGTCTCTTTTTAAAGGTTACTTTGCGAGATCGACTGGAAAATCTCATGGCAGTGCTTTAATTTTCCCAAAGTGTCTTACCAAGAGTTTTAGAAATGTTGTATATTGTAAACGAGTTCGACACGACGTCAAATCAGTTTGTTTCAAAAAGTAAACGTCGGAAGGACTTTGCAAAAAAAGAAGAAGATAAAATTGGTTAAAAAAAGTACTAGACTTTGAAAGAAAGGTAAATGATAATATTTAAAATTGAATGAAAGTTGGTGATTGCCCTTGTCTGGCTCATTTCGGTCGTAGCTTGGTTACTTTGAGTGCCAACGTACAACTATTTACAAAGTTTTATTTAAATACAAAAATGTAAATGCTTTTTGGCGGTATTTGTTTCTCTGCATGCCACGTGTACTCTCAAACCTTCCAAATTCTTCTTCTATTGAATCCACGTTCTCCACTTTGGCTACCCACGTCTTGATTTCGTACGAATTGACTCCAGTTAGGCCTTCTCCTTGCACTGGATTTTCTAACTCCTTATACCCATTCAACTACTTCATTTTCTCAGGCCCAATCGACTTCTCCGGTCACTAGATTTTCCAACTCTTTAACCAACAAAAAGTTAATATTATACTATTATATCTCCCATTGAAAAAAAATTGAAAATTTTACGATGGTTGGCTCCACCCTTAACTTTAGATCTATCCTATTCACATTGACTTAAGTATTTGGACATGCTATTTGCTATGACCTCTATAACAATTGTTTTGTAACATTAAATGACATAATTCAAATCCCCTATACAAATGTCAATAGTTATTAATACCATTTAAATTTAGAATAAATTCTCTACTATACACTTCTTTTGTTTCTTAACTTATACAATCAAAATTAAATTCAAAAAGTTAATTAACAAACTAATAACTCTTCTCTCATCCATAGTTGCAACTTGCATTGCATAAGCAAGCAACAAAAAATTGAAACAATCATTTCCCCCATTAACCCCAAAAAAAGAAATCATTTCCGCGCCCACCCAAAAATTAAAAAAAAAACCCACTCACTCTCTCACCCCAACACCCTCACACTTTCACCAATCCCTACACGGCGCTCTAACGACACCGTTTCACCCTACGCCGGCAACAATGGACGACGAAGAAGAACAACAAAAACTCCCAGATCTCGTAAAAGCCCTCGTCCACCATCTTCTCTCTCAAAACCTCCCCCCAAACTCCCCACCCTTAAACCCTAACTCCTCTCACTTCCGAAACTCCCTCCGTTACGCCCACCGCATCCTCTCCAGCCACCTCACTCCCTCCATAACCCCCGACGCCGCCGCCGTCGCCGAATCCATCAAACGCCGTCTCGCCACCGAAGGTAGATCCTCCGAAGCCCTCTCATTCGCTGACCTATACACCAAATTCGTTTCCAAAGCTGCCGATGTTGATAACAAGTGGGCCCTACTTCATCTCTTTAACATCATTTCTCAAGATCGTAAAACCGCTGTTAAATCTCAACTCGATGCTTCGGGTTTTCTCCCGAATTTAACTATCTCCGATAACAACAACAATGTTCCTCGCCGCATCGAAAATAAGGGATGGAGCGATGGAGTTGTTGTTCTTGCTAAGGATCCTGATAATCGTCGCGACATTGCGTTTCGCGAGTATGTGAAATTGGTTAAGGAGGAGAACGATGTGACCGAGGAGGCTATGGTGACTGATGTGCTTTATGCTTGTCAAGGAGTTGATGGTAAGTATGTGAAATATGATAATGAGAATAGATGTTATGTTTTGTTGGATTCGATTAGGGTTTCGAGGGGAACTGCGGGTATGGTTCATAGGCTTTGTGAGTTAGGGGTTTTGTTTAAGAAGGTTGTTGGGTACATTGAGCAGAGTTTGGGTCGTTTTCAGACGGAAGATGTGGGAACGGTTGGACAAGCTTTTTGTTCTGCTTTGCAGAATGAGTTGAGTGATTATTATAAGTTGTTGGCTGTGCTTGAGGCTCATTCGTCGAATCCAATTCCTTTGATGTCTGAATCTGCGAGTTCTGTTAATTATCTTTCTTTGAGGAGATTGGCTGTTTGGCTTGCTGAGCCGATGGTGAAAATGAAGTTGATGGCGGATTTGGTTGAGAAGTGTAGGGTTTTGCGCGGAGGTGCGATGGCAGGTGCAATTCACTTGCACGCGAGACATGGTGATCCGATGGTTCACGAGTTTATGAAGAGGTTGCTTCAGCGTGTGTGTTCTCCGCTTTTTGAAATGGTGAAGAGGTGGGTTTTGGAAGGGGAGTTAGAAGATATATTTACTGAGTTTTTTATTGTTGGACAGCCTGTGAAAGCTGAATCTCTTTGGAGAGAAGGATATAGGCTCCACGATGCCATGCTTCCTTCTTTTATTTCAGCTTCTCTTGCTCAGAGGATTTTGAGGACTGGAAAGTCCATAAATTTTCTGCGTGTTTGCTGTGAGGACCGCGGTTGGGCTCAAGCTGCAACTGAAGTTGCCATCGATACAGGGGCTGCTGCAAGACGGGGTGGTTTTGGCTACGGTGAAACTGATACTCTTGAGTCGTTGGTTGATGAAGCTTCCAAAAGAATTGATAAGCATCTATTGGATGTAATTTATGAGAGGTATAAATTCAAAGAGCATTGTCTAGCAATTAAGCGGTATTTATTGCTTGGCCAAGGTGATTTTGTGCAATATCTGATGGATATTGTTGGGCCTGAGCTTTCTGGGCCAGCTAACACTATAAGCTCTTTCAAAGTTGCGGGATTGCTGGAAACTGCTATTCGAGCGTCAAATGCTCAGTATGACGACCCTGACATTTTGGACAGGCTCAGGGTCAAAATGATGCCACATGAAAGCGGTGATAGGGGCTGGGATGTATTCTCACTGGAATACGATGCAAGAGTACCGCTAGACACTGTGTTCACAGAGTCTGTGATGGCTAGGTATTTAAGAATTTTTAATTTTCTCTGGAAGCTTAAAAGAGTGGAACATGCACTTATTGGAGCCTGGAAGACCTTGAAGCCAAACTGTATAACTTCCAATTCATTTATCAGATTGCAAAGTTCAGTAAAGATGCAGTTAGTTTCAGCATTGAGGCGTTGCAAAGTTCTTTGGGTTGAAATTAATCACTTCATCTCAAACTTGCAATACTATATAATGTTTGAAGTTTTGGAGATATCATGGTCAAACTTTTTAAGTGAGATGGAAGTAGCCAAGGATCTTGATGATCTACTTGCAGCTCATGAGAAATATATGGATTCAATTGTAGAGAAATCTCTTCTTGGAGAACTCTCGCAGTCGCTGTACAAGTCATTAGTGGTAATATTTGATCTTATATTACGTTTCCGGAGCCATGCGGATATTCTATACGAAGGCATTCACGAGTTACAAGCAAAGTATTGATCTTAATTTTCTTCCCAACTGATTCCCCATCTCTTTTCCCCCATATTGCAATGTTTAACATTTGATCACTTGTTTGTTTCAGAATAACGGAGTCCTCCCTATCCTCTCGAGACCAGCAGAAAACACGAAAGAAATCAAAAGATAAGTCATTGGATGAAGGATCCTGGATTGCTGATGGGAGGAAAGCGTTAACACAACGTGCTGGTGAATTTCTTCGGAAAATGGAACAAGATCTAGATGCAATTACCAAGGAGTATACATCATTGCAAGAGGACTTCATTTCTCAGTTGCCTGTACAGCAGCATGTTGATCTTAAGTTTCTCTTTTTTCGTCTTGACTTCAATGATTTTTATAGGCGGGTTGTGTCGTAGCATATAGGAAAGTTGTGAATATGACTGAGGAGCGGATTGAATTGTTTTCTCAAAAAGTAAGGATTCAACGAAGACTTGCAATTAGCTAACTTCCATTGTGTATTTGAGTTGAACAATTGGTGGTGCTTACTTCCTTCAGACCAAATATTCAATGAGCTATGATTAACTAAAGGTATGGGGATATCCTGACCACTTCATTTTTCCACCTAATTTTTTGCCTGCCTCTAATCTTGACCGCTTCATTTTCCCAGCTAATGTTTTCTGTGAAGGTTGTCTTTCTTCTTCTCTCTAAGTAATCAATTTTTGTGGTTTGCCAGGTAGTTTGTTATGGATTTGAAGCTATTCATTTTCTGATTGGATTGGTGATGTGAGGGAACACTTGTAAGTATTTGAATATATGATTATTTAGTTAGTGTCTTTGACAACTTTTATTAGTTGTGCTAGAAATTGTTCATTCGTGTCAAAGATTTTGTATTGTTTGAATGAAAATGGCTGTCCCAAAATCTAGTATGTGTATCATCTGTATTTTTTTTGTTTTTGGTTTACTGTGTCTTTTCATTCTGCAAAAAACCGGAACCTCAACTTAGTGTTCTAGAGCTCCTGCCATAGCTTGGTTGAAGTGTGTAGGTAGGTATAACAGTGAATTGAAGACTCTAAAATGATCAAGGTATGGTGGCATATTCAAATGGTATTTCCATTAATTAGATAGATGATACGAATGACTGCACAATGCCACAAAACTTAGAAAATTTGATGGAAATGCCAGACACACGGCACATTATGAATATGTTGATATTTTTGCACCACGGTCCAATATTGTTGGGAATTTTCATCATTTTACTTCTGCAGTAAATTTGATATAGGTTGAATTATTAAATGAGGTTCAATATAGTTGATGTAACTCATATTTGGGAACATTTGATTTTAATCCGTGTCCTGTTTTAGATGGATGGAAATGGTATCTAGAGTCTGTTTGGCTTGCAATGACACAGTTGTTGTGCTGCATATGCAGTTATGCAGTATCAATTACTTTTATACAAGGACTGGCAGTGGCATGGGGCCTTTTGTCAATTTGATAAGTTATCCAATTACCTTCATAATAGTAGTTTTTATCAAAGAGTGCATTGTTATATACTTTATGAACAACCCATTAATAACAAAAAAGTTTGAGTGAATAGTCATTTTTGTCTTTGAATTTGTGAGATTCCCTCTCTATAATCTATATTCATCAAAATTACAATAGCATTCTTGTATCCAAGTGTCTTTTATTAGGATGTTTGGTCTATGAATGTGTCTTTCATTAGTTTGTTTGGTCTTTGAACATGTCTTCTGTTTGTTTGTTTAAAATATATATATATATATATATATATATATATATATATATATATATATATATATATATATATATATATATATATATATATATATATATATATATATATATATATATATATATATATATATATATATATATATATATATATATATATATATATATATATATATATATATATATATATATATATATATATATATATATATATATATATATATATATATATATATATATATATATATATATATATATATATATATATATATATATATATATATATATATATATATATATATATATATATATATATATATATATATATATATATATATATATATATATATATATATATATATATATATTATGCATAAACTTGCACACCATACTTTAGTTCAGAGTTTGAGTTTGTACTCAACTCAATCCTACAAGTTGGTTGGGTTGACGAATGTCTCACTTTATAATAATCACTATTTTAGCCATATCACTAGTCAATATGGGATCTCAGATATGACAGTTCTTGAATAGTTTTTGATATCATCACGTCCAAGACTGGGCGAATGAAAGTCAACAATACAGTTGAACATGTTTTGATATCATTTGAAGTATAGAATTCTGAGTTTTATTGTATTGCTTAATTACAGCAAGTCATTATGGAAATGAAGTTGATTAAACAATATATGCTCCACTTCAATTTGGATCTTCTCTTTTACTCTTCTATGTACTGCAGGTGAAGAGGATGTGAAATCTTAAGAGATTAAAATAGATGGGGAGGGTGGAAAAATATAAATTAATGAATTTTTGTCAAACATTTTAGAGTCTAATGACATGTTCATGCTCAAAATTCTATAGACACAATTTGAGTCCTTCTCTCACAAGTGACATTTACAGGATATGTATATAGCAAACTTTTTTCTGTTTTCTAGAGAATTGTTTTATTATTATTATTTGTCATATTTGTGTGACTTAAATCCAAATTATGTGGTTGTTGTGACTTATGACTAGGTCTTGTTCATTCTTTCATATCTTTAGCTAGCGACTAATCTACCACCAGAAGAAATATTTGGTGTACTTAGTTGATTTGACTTCACTTGACTTTTGACTTAATTTAAAGCAATGCAGAAGGTGAAGACTTGTTTAGTAGTAGATAGCAAGCTCAGTTTTTTTAGTATCATTCTGCATTTTGTTTCACAATTAATAAAACGTGATTGAGACTACTGATTACTTATATTTTGATTGAAATCATGTGAATTTGTAGAGTCAAATTACATAAAACTTGGTAAAAGCTTTGCATTATCTTTATTTATTTATTTTCTGATGTTCACAAATTAATATTAGTTTTTTTTTTTTGAAGATGACACCTATTTAAGGTTGCAGGTATGTATAATGTTTTGAAATGTAAGAAAATTATTTTTCTTTTGAAAAAATTGAGTACCTATAAAGTTATTTTTATAAAGATTTTGCAAGTTCTCAATATAAATAAAAAAAATCCATGCAACGACATAAAAAAAGTGCTTAAACATATTCTCATAAAGTACAATGTCACTATTATTGCAAAATTTGCTGTTGTATAAATTTAAAAATTTATTAAATTATGCAAAGTATAATTCTTTTCCATGTATACACATATCACTAAAAGCACCCAACATTGCCAAGCCAGGGCAGTCGTTCAACACATACAGTGCAAGTGACTTCAGGTCAACCTTGTTTTTTAAATTCGCCATTAATCTCTCATGCTTAACAATTCAGAGAAAATATCGCACCGAGAACATTCAAACTCTAGACTCTAGAGCACCTTGCAATTATCAAGGTGAACCATACTATTAATGCAACACGAGATGGTATGCAGTAGCAATAGAAAAGCCTTACCCTTTAGCCCTAGTCCTCGGACAAACTTCAGCAATTCCATCTGGGGCATTACTTTCTTCATCCATTCTAAGGAGTGAGGGCAATTCCATCTAGGGCATTACTTTATTTATCCATTTTAAGGAGTGAGGGTGAACACACTAAAGAATTAAAATTTTCTTTTTGATATTTTGAAGATATATTTTAGGACGCACCTTAAATGCACTCAATGTTTCTTAAGTAAGACATCCGTCCCATATTTGTCAAAATTTGAGTTGGAGATGCATTTCCGTAATTTTGCAAGGTGTATTTGTAAGTATATTTTCATACTAATCTCTAAAAGCATTCTGAGTTGATGGAAGACTATTTTTGTGTAGTTTAGATGATATTTCAAAAGTGCATCTCTGGAAAATCATAAGAACTTAGAGCATCAATCTTACGCAACAAATTTGTCCTAAAATTGATATTTTTTAGTTCAACTTTTATTTTTGGTCATTTATACTAAGGATATCGTAACACCAAACTAATTAAACTAATGTAATTTAAGGATGTCATATATAAGTTCAAACAATAATACAAATCCAAACATTAATCAATTAATAAAAAACGTTACTAAGATATACAGTTTGTTCGAAAAATACAACTGTTACCAAAATAAAAATAAAAATAAACTAGTGTATATGTAACCTCTTATTTCTTCTCTATATCATGTACTGGAAGGCATTATGTGTCTCGAATAAGTCAACATGTACGACGACCATGCTAGAATTGTCTTCCTCAGAATCTTCTCTCTCTCTCTCTCTCTCTCTCTCTCTCTCTCTATATATATATATATATATATATATATATATATATATATATATATATATATATATATATATATATATGGCATCTATTGCAATCGTTGCAATACGTTGACAAATCGAAAAATAGGTATTGGGCATGGTCATCCCTAGCCTACTCCTATTCTATTATCTCTTGATGAACAGACCTAGGTGTCACTCCTGCAGGATCTGGTGTCATGAAGGATGTGACACATTATAGAACCATTGCATGTAGCTGAATGCAATAACACATGTATCACCATTCACCCACCAGCTAGAGCACTATGTGCATCATCTAGTACCAGATAATTATAAATATCATCGAGTATAGCATCTAGATATTTGCGGCGGACTGTAAGAGGAGTAGACACAAAGGAAAGTCTTGGAACAATCTGAAGAAACCCGAACTAGCGCATGACCCATTCAGGAAGACGTGGATACATCAGACGCGACCCACAAACCAACCATTCAGAATAGAAAGCTATGTCGTCCTAGAGATGTGTTTGACAGTGAACGTCGTATGAGAATTGAGAAGTAGCATATGTCATTTACTACAGTACAATCAGTAAAAACCCAACGTGGCTTTATCGTCTGATTCCTTATGAGCGAGATATGAAAGCAAACATGTGGCCAATCCTTAGTGTAACTATCATCAAGTTTCCAACCAGATATGCAAAGAAAGTGACACGTAATTCGTGCCTAAAAATGATTCAGATAAAATATTAGTAACATATTAGTAGCAATAAAGGTGCAAATATATTTGTGTAAGCAGCGTGCAGCTTCCTATAATTCGTCTTGTCTTTCAAAGATAAGTTCACCTAGCTTCGAGTAGAAATAAATAAAAAACGCCCCTCAGCTTCACTCGTGGATCCGATCTAAGTCGATGAGGTATATCAGGTACATTACATGAACCTAGGTTGCACTTTTGTCCACAAATATGAATGTCAACAAGGTACAAAATGTATGACCTCAATGCACATTGTCTGTGGTACAAAACTTGTTCATAATAACCTTCGGCCTCCCCTGCCGCATCCAAGTGATATTTGTACAATTGCTCCAGATATGAAAATCTTGCATGAACGCCTCTCGTGACAACAATCTTCATTTTGGCTTCACCTGAGTCAGCTCCCAAATAAGTAAACATCATGTCTAGTGCACCAACTCTAGAGATTTTGGATAGGTTTAGTAGTCTTCCCCTGATCAAAATTAAAATATGTAGGACGCATAATACGTCGTCAAGGGTGACAAACATCTCACTGGTAGAAATATGAAAAGATGAAGTTTCATTGTGCCATCTCTCCACAAAAGTCGCCAAACCTTGCAACCTAGATAGATACAAGATATCCTGAAATCATGCCTCTTATGTTGTGGTAGATTTAAAATCTTCCTGCCATGGTTTATTCTTTTTATCGTTTCATGGAATAGTAAAAAAAACACAAAAACATCAATCAATTCAATTACTATAAAAACGAATGCAAAAATAATTAAATATTTATGATGTCTCTCCTTCTCACACCTGCCTAGTAACATGGTATGCACAGAGAGGAAGCAAGGAAGTGTCATAGGGGCTTCCTAGAAAACTATAAAAAAAAAATGAGAGCAACGACAATTACAAGATCCTCTTGTCGAGCTTCTAGGGAAGCAAGGGAAACGTGCCTCCTACAAGACGACGCTGGAGACACGTGAGCTCTAGAAGTCAACGCTTCCGGGTCAAATGAAGTTGCACCAACTGGTGGTCGCGAGTGTCTGACCCTCTCCATGTGAACCGATGCATGTTGGGCCACTCAACTGTGCCTGAACATGTCCTGATTTTCAACCATAGACCTATAATAAAATTAGAATATCATATCAAAATCAAAATGCTCCAGGAATAAAGGATAACAAAATCCAAAAAAAAAAAAACGAAGATACATCTTCGTAACACAAAAAGAAAATTTCATAGATACGTCTCTATTAAAAAGCGCGATGGGGCAGAAAATGCAAAAAATTCCTATGATACCTTAAATATCAACAAATGTGAATGCATGTCGATACAAACTACCTATTTTGAATCTAACTACGACTTAATGCATCTTAAACAACCTATTCTACCTAATCATGCATCACAACTTAAAAAGAAAAAGAAATGAGAAACTTATCAATTGAGAGTTGTTTTGTGAAAGCTTGAATGGAGTGGGTGGAATGTCCTAATATTGATTGTAATGACTTATAAATAATGTTGAACCTTAAAAAATGACCTATTTAATTCTTACTCACTTGCTCTTTGAAGTGTTTTTTTATAAGCAATTTAAAGTATTTTTGAAAGTGTAGAAAATAAAAAAGAGAGAATGTTATGGTGTGAGGTATATCAATTAAAATCTGTCCGGAGACGCATTTCTATAAAACATTGGATATTGTAATAAGGGATATTATAAAAATCTCCTGAAACATTTTTATGGAAAATGAAGTGTCTCACTCATCTAAACTTTTAGAGTGTGTAATATGAATAAACTTTTAGAGTATGTAATATGAGTAAATCCGGAGATACATTTCCGAAATATGCAACTTTCATCGTAGTGACTAGCACCCAAAGTAACGCCCTTCCATTTATTGGGGAATGAATATAACAATTTTTGAGAAATATATGCTCAGGAAGCCTGGTAGATCAATTGGCTTCAGCATCCAATAAATCAGCCACCTTTGCATATTCAAACTTAGCAGGACAACACAATCCCTTACCAGCTAGACAAAGGTCCAGCTGGTTCAACACAATTGTGACTATAAATCCATATTTGCAATCCATTAAAATTAAACAATTAACAAGTGTATATATATTACCCGCAACTTCTTACAATATATTGCTAGTATCTATAATATTTTCATCAAGATTTATAATTCACTTATAAAATTTACATCAAAAACCAACACAAAGCCACATTGATACAACAATAGTTGAGTTTCACAGAAAGAGCTAGTTTCTCACAACAAAATGAATCACAGTACAAAACTACATTGTGACAGAAACCCGCATTTAACGGCCAACGACAGCTCAAATAAATAACCAAAGAGAAGGCTTGTGGGTTTCCCTTAGACATGTAACTTCAATAGACATTTTTGGGATGATTCTATTTGAGGTAATTTTAGCAATTTGCAAATGATATATGAGGTATATATACACATTAGCTTGTTAGTTATTATCAAACCACTAGTATCCCTCAAGCTACTACCACTCCACTCTACAAGGGTGGCCTGAGAGTGTTTCTTGGAGCACTAATCCAAGCGGAACCTGCAATGGCAAATCTCCACAGTGCGTCGACATGCTCTGGCAGTGCGTACTGGATACCAACACGCAGACCTACCAATATGTTTTCGGGCTCTGGACCATCTAAGAGTTCTAAACCATCTGCATTGACACTCTTTTCCCTTTTAGAAACACTTAATATATATTTTTAAATTTCACATTTGAAACACAAGAGTAATATAGAGCTTACCAGGGGTATAAAGGGGATGATTTGACCATTCAGTTGAAAGACCTAGAGCCTGACCAACCTAAGATTTGGAAAGACATTATTCAGATATGCAAGGACATTTGTTCGAAAACAAAAACTCAACTCCATTAACATTCTATGTTCTTGATCATAGTGAACTCTGATATGATATGCTGTGCAAAATAGTAACTGTATTTTTTTCCTGGAAAGCATCTCAGACAGATGAGAAAATGGGAGGGAAACTAACCTTCCCGGGTCCTGTAAGAAGTATAGGTTTATCCGTTATTTGACCTCGCCGATGTTGAATAACCTCCAATCCTGTAATACTGTCGAATATTACAAAATAAACCTATAAATAATTTATTACATTCATATATTAATGAATGCTAGTAGAGATATTGTAGCCATTTTGCTAGAGTTGATTTAACTCTTATTAAGTAAGTGTTTTAAAATAAGGCCCGAAATCTCAGCTGCGGCATCAAGGTTTTTGATGTCTTCGCTATCACAATTTAAAACCTCGGCACAAACAACGAATGAGCTATATGATTAAGCATTACCACAAACGGGGGCACAAGAACGTATCAAAACACCACCTCCAGCTCCTTCCTTATCGGCAACAACATTCAGCATCACATGAAGTCCATAGCAAAGATAAACATATGCGTGCCCACCCGGTCCAAACTGCAAAACAGAAACAAATACATAGAGCAATATCCCTCTACATTACTTAGCATCTTCAATTCAAGTTAGCGAATTCAGATACTCATCAATCATAAACAAGTTTATGCAAATGAATAAAGAGAAGTGTGAAAAAAAAAAAAAAAAGCAACTTACAAGAGGAGCAGTTCTTGGAGTAATACCAAACCGAGCATGACTAGCTGTGTCATGTGATCTATATGCTTCAACCTGTCAACATTAATTCCTTGTTAAATCACACACACACAAACAGAACTGTAGAACCTAAAATTTATGAATCACTGACATCTGAAACACGACACTGTGGACATCGACACTGATAATAATTTGAAAAAACAAATAAGTTAAACGTCCGACATGTGAAATCTTTTTCAATTTCAAATACTATGTTGGACTATTATTAGTAAAGTTCAAAAGACTAAATTTACAAAACCCTACAAATTTAGGAACTAATTTGAATTTTCAACATGCTAAAAGGACGTTACCTCGGTAATCTGAAGAACGACGTCGTCTCTGCGAAGAAACTTTCCGAGCAAACGAGGGGCAAGGTCTAGTGCGTCGATTTCGAAGAATTCGCGGGGTAAAGTTTCTGTTTTTTGGAATGAAATGTGCGGTTCTGATGATGGGTTGGATTCAGGAGCGGTGAGTTTGGGTTTTGATTTGGAAAGCCGCGGTTTACGTGTGGGTTTGGTTCGTGGAAGGTGTAATATGGGTTTTGCAACTCGCTTGAAGCGTTGTTTGTGTGTCATTGCGGTGGTGCTGTGGTAACGGAAGGAGTCAAAAACAGAGGAATCGGAAGTTGAATCGCGCGCGAATGTGGTTGTTGTACGGTGGTGGGGTTGAAACATAGTGTATGCAACGAGTTCGTCTCTTGGTCAAAAGTTGACCAATTGAGAGTAATTTTCTGAACTTAGAGTAACATGTTTTATTGTATACAAGTACACCCCTTGCATAGAAGGGTGAAAAACTTGAAAAATATTGTATGAAGTGACTATGGGTAGGCTCAAATAATGCAACATATGAGAATTTCATCAAATCAACTTTGTTTTTTTTAACACAAACATCATATTGATTAAAGGGGGCCAAATGTGCCATACAAATAGAGTTATTTTCCAAACAAAGAAATGTGACCAAAACAAGTTCTAGATTATAAGGACTTGCCTACTCTCAGTATATAGTGAGCATTTGCATTACAAAGTCTATTCAAATGCATAAGAATCTTAGATTTGAGTTCACCTAAGAGAATCTTACAATCATTCATAACCGGATCTAGAGCAGCAAAAACTATTTTCATTAATACAAGCAGTAAAACTTGAGAACCGTTTACAAGCAACAAATGAGATATCAGCATTAGAGTTTTTAATGACACAATCCAAGGACACCATTCCTTCACTAAAACACCCTTCATCAGATTGAATAAATCAGGAACCATTAACAAGAAATACATTCTGCAGCGCATTCTCCTTATGTAAACCTATCTTGTTGAGCCTGTTGAATTCCATAATAGAGTCCCATATAACCTGGGCAACAACCTGAGGGTTTGGCATCTCTTGCTTGAACACCACTTTATTCCTTGCTTGTCAGATTTTCCACAAACCAATACACACTAACTTGGCTAAATAACTATTTATACGCTTGAGAGATTTTGAGAGTCATTCAAGCACACCTGAACAATATGGAAAACACATTCCCAGGGGAGAGAGAAGAAAACTCTCTTGGAGAATTCACAATGCAAGAATAAATGAAGAGAATTTTTAGGGGAGAGATGTCAGAAAGGACATGAAACATCTAATATAAGTTAGTTCTTGCTGAGGTTGCGCTTAGTAGGGAGGATATTTTTGGATAACCTCCAAATGAAGCTATTTACTCCCTTATGGACTGGAGCTTTCCACACAGCTGAATCAATACTTGTTGATGGATCTGGTATACTGCTTCTATCGAATTCACCAAACAAGTGGTAAGTCATAGCTTGTCATCTGATAGCCTAGCAGAGAAAGGGATGTTAATTATATGTTCCACTTTCCCAAATCACTGTCAATTAGGTTGTAGACCCTGACATCAGGATCCAGGGATCAATTAGAACTAAGAGGTTTAAATCCCGGGATTGTTGGAACCCATTTATCCTTCAAGATTTGAACACTTTCCCCATTGCTTATTATCCATCTAGAGCCTTTAAAGACAACATATTTTGCACTTAGAATACTATGCCAGGCATAACTGGGCTAGAAACCCAAGGAAGCCTCTAAGATGTGACTCATAGGGTAATACCTTCCTTTAAAAAATTGTTCAAAGAAGGAACCATCACCTTGTATTAATCTCTAGAATTGTTTCCCCAAGAGGCTACTGTTGAAATCACTGAATACTCTAAATCCCATGCCACCTACACCCTTAGCTTGTGACATTCTCTTCCAGCTCATCCAATGGATCTTTCTCTCCCTATTTTTAGACCCCTTCAAAAACTTTGCCAACATCGATTCAATTTCATTACAGTAGTGTTCGAGAATCTTGTAGCAGCTCATTTCATATATTGGGATTGACTAGGAAACCGCCTTGACGAGGAACTCTTTCCCAAATCTAGAAAGAAAACCTTCCTTCCATCCTTTCACTTTCTTCCAAACTTTGTTGATAACTAGGGAGAAAACTTCTTTCTTCGACCTACCAAAAACCACAGAGAGGCCTAGATAGTTTGAGTGTCTAATAACTGCTCTAAACTCCATTCGGTTAATAAACTCTTTGGTGCCATCACACACGTTTTCACCGAAGGAGACTTTAGACTTCTCAATGTTCACCACCTGCCCAAGAGCTTGTTGGAACTTTTGAAGGATTTACAGAATATGGTCAGCTTCAATGGCATTTGCATGAGCAAAAAGTAGGACTATCATCTGCAAAAAAGAGATGAGAGATGACATAACTTTCCTTTCAACTTGTACACCACAAATGGCCTTGGAGAGCTCCTCTTTTTTAGCATACTAAAAGAACGTCAGCACAGACAATAAACAAATAAGGAGAAAGGGGTTCCGGTTGACGGAGGCCTCTATCAGGATAAAAACTTATACTTGGCTGGCCATTTACGAGGAGCTGATAAGAGACATAAGAGATACACCTCTTGAGAAAATGCACGAGGTATGAGAGGATACTAACAAATTCAAGAGCACCTGTGACAAACTCCCATTCGATTCTTTCATAGGCTTTTGACATGTCCAAATTCAGAGCCATAATACCCTTTTTTGCTTTCTTTTTGCTCTTCATCTAATGGAAAGAAAATTTCTTTCTTCGACCTACCAAAAACCACAGGGAGGCCTTGATAGTTTGAGTGTCTGATAACTGCTCTAAACTCCAGTCGATTAATCAACTCTTTGGTGCCATCACACACGTTTTCAATGAAGGAGACTTTAGACTTCTCAATGTTCACCACCTGCCCAAAATCTTGTTGGTACTTTGAAAGGATTTTCAGAATATGGTCATGTTCAATAGCATTTGCATGAGCAAAAAGCAGACTATCATCTGCAAAAAAGAGATGGGAGATGAAAGAGCTTTCCTTGCAACTTGCGCACCACAAATGGCCTTGCAGAGCTCTTCCTTTTTTAGCATACTGAATTAAAGTCATCACAGACAATAAACGAATAAGGAGAAATGAGTTCTGATTGACGAAGTCCTCTTTTAGGATACAAATTTATACTTGGCTGGCCATTTACGAGGAGCATATAAGAGACATAAGAGATACACCTCTTGAGAAAATGGACCAGATCGGAGGGGAGACCACCAACTTCAAGAGCACCTGTGATAAACTCCCATTCGATGCTTGCATAGGCTTTTGACATGTCCAAATTCAGAGCCATAATACCCCTTTTTCCTTTCTTTTTGATCTTCATCAAATGGAAACATTCAATAGAAATCAGGGTATTGTCTGTGATTAATCTGCCTTTAACAAACGTATTATGCTCATCACTAAAAATGTCTGGCAGAATTTCTGTCATCCTGTTGGAAATTTATTTTGTGATTGCCTTCATGACTACATTACATATACTAATGGGTCTAAAGTCGTGAGGGGAACTTGGATTATTTTGTTTGGGAATAAGAGCAATGAATGTAATGTTAATAAGATGTAATGATAATATCATAGCGAAGATCCTTGTCACCCCTCCAGTTTACCTCTCCTATACTAGACTTCATGGCGAAGATTCTTGCTGACCCTCGGGGCAACGTCTCCTCTGTTGGAATTCATGGAGAATATCCTTGTCGCCTCATAAGGAAACACAAATAGGCTAATTAAATTCTCGCCTAAGAGACTTAATTTCTCCTCGAATGTACAAGACTTAATAATCATGCCTAAAAGGACCGAGAGATATCCAGCTAGAAAGACTTTATAACAAGTCTTGCCTGAGGGTTTGATGGAAGTCCCACCCAAGTAGGTAAAATGCCTCGCTCGGGGGACTAATAGTCTCGTCATCCGAGCTATATACAATTCTATCTAGAAGACTTAGATTCTCTAAGCTAATTAAATCCTTTCCTGGGGGACTAAGTGTCTCCTCAAGCAAGACAAAACTAAAGAGTCACACATAGGAGACGCAACATATATCCATCTTGAGAGACTTGAAAACAAGTCTTGCTTAAGGGCTTAATCCCACCCAAATAGGTGAAATGCCTCGTCTGAGGAACTGATAGTGTCGTCAGTCGGGCTACATACAATTTTGTATGGAATACTTAAATTCTATTGGCTAATCAATCTCTTGCATGAGAGATTTAATGTATCTTCGATCGAATTACACAGATAGCTAAAACCCCGCAAGAGGAAGTACCAGTTAGCAGGATACTCATATAATCTACGATTGAAAAAACACTTCGTCTTCTACCAAGTGTTAAATCTGTAAAAGGTCTTGCCTAGGGCGATGCCCTTGGGCTGTCCTAAAAGAGGCGGTGATAGAAGGTCGCCCAAATGGAGGTATCGTCTTGCCCCATAGTCTTTCCGCGCCCCTATGTGGAAAACGCGGGATATGACGTTTCTCAAATATAGAGAAAGTCAAGGTCATTAACTGACCCACGACTCCCTTAGAAATAGGGATTCAACTGTCTACTATTGATTACTTGGACGGTGATCCTTCCCAAAGAAACTCTAGGTCCTATAAACCTCTATAAATACATCTCCTCTTAAAGAGAATGGACAGACCGCGAGTGATACATATTCTCTGCACCCTAAAGAGCACATTGCTCACTACAGTCTTAACCAAGATAATTAAAACTGACCGGGGCAATAAACCAAGACACTAAAGAGTTTAAGGTTTAAAGGTCGAATCGGGGTTGGGTCGAGACTCAACCAATATTAATAAAATATATACTTATTATTATTATTACTATTATTTAAAAAAATAATACATAAAAATAATAAGATTAAATAATTTTAAATGATTTAATTATGTATATAAATTTTTTATTATTAATTATATAATAAATTTATTTTTATAAACCCTTTAAAATTTTATATGTGATTATTTGAAAATGTTTAAAACTTTTATAATAAATACTAATTATCGAAAGATAAATATGAAAATTAATACTTTTATTCAACTAATAAGAAAACAAGCACAAGCCAAAATTAAACCACGTACCGAAGAAATAAAAACTAATGGTCATATCCATAAATTAGGTCTAAAATATATTTGAAAACAAAAACTCTAATTTCATTTGAAATGACTATATCATTTTTATATTTTTTTATTTGTTACTGAGACTCTCTCTCTCTCTCTCTCTCTCTCTCTCTCTCTCTCTCTCTCTCTCTCTCTCTCTCTCTCTCTCTCTCTCTCTCTCTCTCATAGTATTTCCTCACATTAATTAACCACACCATTGTATTTTTTATTTAGAAAAATGACAACCACGATCCAACTTATGGAACAGTTCGAACCATCAATTTTTTTGGTTTCTTCCGTTTTTTATCTGGTTTTTCGTTTCTTTTCAAATTCTATAATAAGACAGTTTCTTGGACATTTTAAACAAGACATAACTCTGATTCTCGATTCAATCGATCGAACTGGCCCGTCTGATTTTCATTACCATGGTCTTAACTTAACACACGACCACCGATAAATGGTAATCATACCTTCACACTATTTAGACAATGCATACATGTGAAGTTAAAAAAAATGAACAATTTACCAAAGCAATAGAGTATAACTTCAAATACGTGCAACGTAGTATAGTAGAGATGTGATAAAATTCAATGCAATGGATAGAAACTCTCGTAATGCTTAAATATGAGGAAAGAAAGCTCTAAAAGTGCAAACCAGAATACATTATTTATTTATCTGTTTTTGCTCTCTTACATAAATAAAAATAAAAAAAGTTAAAAGAAAATACACGAGTTTACTAAAATCGAAGTGTCCAAATTTGAGTACCTGAAAAAAATCCAACATTAAATCCCTAGTAATTTTAACTTATATGGTCATAAGAAGTGTTTTAAAAACCGGTTCGGGCATCAAATCGGTGAGGGTATTGGGTCACTGGTTTATTGGTCGAACCACTGGGTCACTGGTCGAACCACATGACTAAATCAGATAACTCGGTTCAATAAACCAGTCGTTATAACAAAATTATATAGGTATAAAACATTTCAAACCGGATGATTTAGTCTCTATAAAATATAACTAGCAGTTAATTTTTTTGAAAATATCATATCATAAATAAATTTACAAGTTCATAATTTAATTTCAAATTTTAAACATATATATCACACATAATAAAATAGTACAAAATTATAAAGTAGAACTGCAAACAAACTTTAATCGCAACATAATATACTTAAATAATATATAATTAAATACTTTATAATCAAATAATTTCATTGTCTACTAAATAGAAGGAAAATTATTTAAATGTTGAGATCTCCTTCAATATCAAAACCATATGCAACAAAGTCAACCATCCAACATCTTTATTTTTATTTTTTATTTAAGTTTTTTTTTATTTCTTTTATTTTTCATTAAAATAATCATGGCGTCACTAAAATTCAATTTTTTAAAGTTCTTATACAAATTTTAATATTTAATTTTTTTAATATTTAGTTTGAAATAAATGATTGTATATTTAATATGTTTAAATTTTAAAACTTAAATTTAAGTTATTTTTGAAAATTTCACAAAGATGGGTAGGTTTTTAATTTTTTTTTTATATAACAAACTGGGCCAATATCATGTTTGGCTAAACGCCACACTAAATCCGTTATTTGATTTGTCTTTCACTTTCTAGACCCTTCCATTCCTCTCATTCTCAAATCAAATCTCAACCCCTAAACTACGAATTCCCTTCTTCCTTCTAGACCTTTCCAAGCACTCCCCCATTCTATCTTAAATCAAACCACTCTCTTCCCATCTCCCCGAAAAACACATTCCCTAAAATCCTAATCCTTATTCCTTGTAACATTGCGGCACTATTTACCACCCTCACATGGCGAAATACGGCGAGGGCGATAAACGGTGGATCGTGGAAGAAAGACCCGACGGCACCAACGTCCACAACTGGCACTGGTCCGAAACCAACTGTCTAGAATGGTCCAGAGCCTTCTTTACCAACCTCCTCTCAAATCTCGTCATCCTCAACGGCGAAGGTAACCTCTTCATCAAAACCACCGCGCTCCGCAACCTCGACGGCGAAGCCTACATCAACATCCGTAAGGGGAAGATCATCCCCGGCTACGAGGTGAATCTCACTCTTTCATGGGAAGGTGAAGCCAAAGACTCCGAAGGTAAGTCGTTGCTGAAAGTTAACGGTACTGTTGAAATCCCTTATATCTCTGATGAGAACGCGGATGAGGATCCTGATATTAGGGTTACGGTTGAAGATGAGGGACCGATTGGGAAGAGGATTAAGGATGCGATGTTTTCGAAGAAGGGGTTGATTTTGGAGAAGGTTAGGGTTTGGGTTCAGAGTATGGCGAAAGGAGGTCCGGTTAAAGAGGAGTTGGATACTAAGAAGCCGTTGCCGCAGCCACTGAAGCAAAATCAGAATAATGCTCCGGTTGCTACGGCGACAGCTGCGAAGAGTGATTCTGTTAAAAAGGAGGGTGTAGTGGAGAAAAAGAAGGAGAGTAAGAAAGGACGGAAGAATATTGTGTTGACGGAGAAGTTTAGTTGTAGGGCGAAGGATTTGTATGAGATATTGATGGATGAGAATAGGTGGAAGGGTTTTACGCAGAGTAATGCGAGGATTAGTAAAGAGGTTGGTGGTGAGATCAGTATTTTTGATGGGTCTGTTACTGGAAGTAATTTGGAGTTGCAAGAAGCTAAGTTGATTGTGCAGAGGTGGAGATTCGGGAGCTGGGCCGATGGTGTTCAATCGCAGGTATATAATTATCGTTTTGATATTGTTTTTGAAACTAGTTGAATAATGTTATAATTGAATAATGTTAGGATGCATTTGATAGAGACGAACTTGATTAGCAAAAATAAGCATATTTTGTAGTTGAACATTTTTTAATATTGATTCAACTATATATTTACTACTCGATTAGTTATGAAGCATGGTTATCGGAAACACGACACCGACACTAGCACGTCGACACTGTTAATTTTGAAACTAATTTAATAATGTTAGGGATACATTTGATAGCGACGAACTTGATTAGCATATTTTACAGCTTCATGATCATTTTTGAATATTGATAACAATAGTGTGGGAGGCGGCATGGTTGATTTAATCCTTACCCTACTATTTCCAAAGATCAAGTAGGGTTAGTTATGAAGCACGGTCACCGGAAACACAAGACTGACACTAACACGTTGAAGTAGGGTTAGTTATAAAGCACGGTCACCGGAAATACGACACTGACATTAACACGTCGATGCCGCTAATAATTTGAAAAATAAATAAATTAAACTTAATCACAAGTGTCGTGTCAGTTTTGGACACAATACTCGCACACATTTATTTCAGAGGTGACTTTCTTCGAAATTGTCATTGTATGTGGTTGAATCAATGTAGTGATAGAAAGATGGTTTGTTTTGCAGGTGAAACTTGTTTTTGAGGAACCTGAACCAGGGGTTACTGTTGTTAAGCTGACACATACTGATGTACCTGTGGAAGATAGGTGAGTGTTTTGAATATTGGTTTTGTTGAATGATTGGAGTGTTTGTTTTTTATTTTGAGTGATTTGCTGATATGGTTGGCTTTTGATGCAGGTATGGCAATGCCACTGTGGTGGAGAATACCGAAAGGGGATGGCGGGAACATATTTTCCAAAGGATACGTGCTGTTTTTGGTTTTGGAATTTGAGTCTTTTTTCACGTAGTCTGTTGTTTTGTTAGGTTGTAGGATTTATGGATTTGAATATTCATAAGGAATAACTTATGGATTCACTTTAGATATTGAGAATTGCAATGGTTACTCATATATTATCTTCAGAACTTTGGCTTCCTATGTGGAATTTAACATGTTTCTTGCCGTGTCTAGTTTTATATGAATTGTGTGCTGTTACTTGCTCTTGTAACAATCATTTTATATTTCCTGTCTTGAATGCTTCAAACCTGGGAATTAACTACAATTGACTGCACTCTATTGGCAGATGTAGGTTGTAGGATTAGATGATGTCTTTCATGTTAATTTAGTGGTGGTTCTGATTTCTTGTCTGTAACTTTCTCGATGGCAAACGTTTCCTCGAGGCATTTTAGAGGCTCATTAGTTATGTTATGTTCCGATACTTCTGTTGCAGTTGGATGTACTCTAGGCGTTTAAGAGCAGTCCAGTCCGGAAACCGTTTGGAGACTATTGCCTATTTATGAGTCATTTTCAATTGGGATCAGCCGTTTGGTTGATGATTGAGATTCAGTCAATAAATGCCGTTTGACTAGTGACTGACTACCTATCGGCTATCAGTATCACTATACAACTTATCCAGTAGGACTTCTTGACGATGATACATCTAAGTAACAAATTCTAGTTCATAGAAGTTGGTTAAAATATACCTAAGTTTGAATACTTCTCTTGACATCTTAGGAGTTAAGGTCTTTGAATCTGCTTTAAGAGACATTTCTCAATCAGCAAATCATATGATCTTGTGTATGGAGACCTATGATAGTCTGTTGATCATGATTTGGTGTCTCTAGGATGGGTATATTTTCTAATCCGGCTTTTGTTCTCTTGGATTAAGGTAAGAGCGGTTTCCTAAATTCTTAACCTAGATGAGAATAATAACCTTGAGTAAGAGCATAAATATCAGATTTGTTGCCACCGTTTCTGCACAATGTATATGTCATTTAAAATGAGGACAACTTCTCTACCCATCACAAAAAGTTGGGTAGTGTACCTCCAACCAATCACATGATTCCATCTTATTTAATATATTTAATTATTTATTAAAATACTATACATGTTTGTTGTTTTCAAAGCATTTTACAAAGGATGTAACCTTACACAATTTTTTGAGTTGGGTAGATAAGAATTCACCTTTAAAATAAGTGTCATTTCAAATAAATTTTATTTCTTAGATTCATTGAATAATTAATTATTTGGTTTATTATCTAATTGATTAAGTATATTTTGATTGGAATTTGATATATTTTTTAAAGATTTTAAAATTAAAAAAGTATATATATATATATATATATATATATATATATATATATATATATATATATATATATATATATATATATATATATATATACTTTGGTCCCTTAGATTAATTTTAGATTTCACTTTAGTCCCTTATTTAATAAATGTTACTTTTGAGTCCCTCAAATCACATTCCGTTACTCACATTAATCCCTTCTGTTAAATTTTGGCAAAATCCGTTAATTTTTGTAGACGTGGCACGCCAACTGTATTTATTTGATTGATATGGAATCATTTTAAATGATTTAGAATATTTTGTTATTTAGAATTTATTAAGAATTATTTTATATATGAAGTTACCTTCTTCTTCTCTCATCCTCAAAAATCCTAGCCGCCTCTATCTCTTCTCCATCTCTTTTTTTCTTTTATTCATCTTTCTGCAACAACAACAAGTTTCTATGGTGTTCTCCATCTCTTTATTTTCTCTTATCATATGGTTGGTTTTTTCTCAACACATGGAGTGCAAGGAATTCAACGAATCGTATTTTCATTATATTTAGATCTGGTTGGGGAAAAGAACGAAAACAGAAGAAGATGATCTATCGGAAGTGGAGTCTCCTTACAGGCCCGGTGGCTATCCTCGCTGGCGTACTGGCCACAGTCGCCGTCGCTAACTTCATCTTGGTCAAGAATGTAAATATCTTTCTCTCTTCTTTCTGACCCCTTTTGTGCTGTTAATTCTCCCCGTTTTATATTTGTTAAAAAGGATTGGTTTTTATAGATTTAAATGCTGATTCATGATCTGGGTTTTCAAGAATTTAATCAATTTCATTTAGGGATGATGGGGTCAGATTTAGAGACTTGTTTGTGTAATTTGGGTAGTTTTCATTATGCTATCTGCTACCAATTATATAGTAAAAAGATTGCTATGAATCATGTTCAATTAATTCCTTTTGATTTTTGAATGAAATTGAAAATTTGGGTTTTGTTGATGTATCCAATTTTATCATATGTTTCCATATAAGTTTTGCTTATATGTTATGGATTAATATATTTGTTTGCTTCCTAAGGATAGGGATTCCTCCTCTGAAGAATAAGGATAGCGATTCTTGTTATTCAATTCTATTCTTTTCATTTTTTGAAGGGAATTTGGTGCATTATAAGCTTTGTTGAAATCTATTGAGTCACAATTTTCTGAAAAATTCTCGAAAGCAAGAATGGCTCCATTGTGGTGTTTATGTCTTGAGAGCTTGAATATTTTCTTTAAGCTCAAGGGCCCTTTCGCCATGATCGATTCCTTGTAAAGCCTCTTGATTGATGACTTCAGAGGAAGGGAGTCCTTCGATTTGGGCCAGAGTAGTCTTTTCTTTTTCAAGTTCGGCTATTTTCTTGTTGAGTTCGACGATTTGGGATTGATAGTTAGAAATTTTGCTGTTGATCGTCTTCTCTTTATCACAGAACTTCTGTACTTTCTCTTGAAGTTCTTCGACTTTCTTAGTAGAAACAACATTGAAGTCCCATTCTCTATTCATTTCAAGAACTTTGTTCTTCGTTTGAAGATCAGTGTTCCTTCTCAAAATCAAATCTCGCTAGAGTTGGTTGAAATAGGCCTCGAAGTCGAAGAAATATTGGGCAATTGGTGCAGGAAGTGACGCCTTAATGATTTGGTCAAGCGTCTTCCGTATTTCTCCGCCAAGAGTATCTGATTCTTCGAGGACAAGTAGAAAGTCAGGTTCATGGAGATGGTCACGAAGTTGACAAATTAGAGACACAATGGGAGCCTCGATCTCGTCCTAAAGAGCCTTTGACTGAGTAGGGATTTTCTCTATAAGAGAAGTTTCCCTAAGCTTTTGTAAGCGTAACAAGGCCTCTGAAGGGTTAGTTTTCTTCAGATTTAGGATTTATGATTGATCAAGAGAGCTGTTAGAATTGTTATCTTCAATCACGGTTTTGAGTTGAGCTTGGATTTCAATTATGGGGATGCTTGTTTCGGCACTAATTATGGGGATGCTTGTTATCTTCAATCCCGATTGTTTATTCACAATAATTTTGAGAGGAGGAGGTTTCTTGGTGATCTTGTTCTTCTTTTTAGCTGGAGTTGGAGCAGGAGGTCGAGAAAATATTTCACCTTCGTCATCTTTTGGCGAAGTATTTTCTTCAGAATCATCACTTACAACTAACTAGAAAACATAGTGACATGGATATTATCAGATAAAGAATTCCTTAGGAGATGAATAAGATAAACAAAAAGGAATTACCTTTCTCGCAGTATTTGTTTTGGATTTTTTGATGATAGTGGTGGTGTTTGAGCTACTTTGATGTTTTCGACCCTGAGGAAATAAAGTAAATTAAATTTAGGACAAAAGCTAAAGATAATCATACACCAGGATAGTAGTACTTGTCTAGTTGCAGGTCCTTCGACTTCGACAGCTGGAGCGTTACCTTCAAGGCCTGAAAAGTTGAAAGTTAAGAAATTTTGTTCTTTGCATGAAGGAAAAGTCGAGATTACAAGGAACTTACTTATGTTTAGTCGGTCTTCTAAAACATCAAAGGAAGTTTTTAATTTCTTGACGAAGGAGGGGGCATCAAACAGTTGGTAGTACTGACACCACCAGTCCTCAAATTCTTTAGTCGTCAAGTAAGAGTTTTGAAGGGTAAACTTGGGAAGTTCCAGAAACTGTTTATTGTGGAACTTTAAACAGTCAACATGGTTTCGAGAGGTGAATGGTGTTCCCGACCAAAAAATGTCAGTCTCATGAGTGTATAGACTTCTGGGTAACATTTGGCTAAGGCCAAATTGTCGAGACACCAAGTTAGGTTGATAACCTGTGAACCCATAACATTTTCCAGTGGATTCGATTCGATATGACAAAAGAGTCGGAGTTAAAAATGCTGCCCAAATAGCATTCATGTGAGCATGTGATGTCAGAGTTCTGCCTAGAAAGATATCCCTAAACCAACTAGGTCCAAAACACCTATTGGAGAAAGGAGCCATGGACGAAAGGAAGACCTTACATTCTGAGAACAGTTTAATGAACTTCATGAAATTCGTCTTGTTGGATTCACATTGGGGAGTTTGCAAAGCAAGCTTGATGCGTTCGACGCGCCAGTCGTGCATAACCTCCATAATTGCTTGTGATATTGTAAAACCCAGATGTGACTCGAAAGTGACATTTAGCTAGTGTTGCAGTAGCCAGTAAGGGCCTGATAGAGAGAATTGTTTTGTAGTTTCGTGAAGGTGTTTCAGTCTTAAAGAGGCTAAGCCTAAGTTTTGATAAAGATAGGCTAACAAAAGCTTACCTAAGGAAATTTTTCGACCCTCATGTATTTGAATGGCCATGGGGATGTAAGCTTTAGCTATTTGGAGGGATCCAAGGAAAAATAGGTAATACGAAAACCAGTAGGTTAAGAAGGCCACATGCTCTTCGTCAGAGACTTCAACAGAGTTCTTAACACAGTGATCCATGATGTATTTGGTGATAGTGGCATTCCTGAAGTTGAATTCCATTTCTGTTGGAAGGGTAGGGTCGAAGATTTCCCCTAAAGGTGAGAGCCTTGTGATAGCTGCTATGTCGAAGAGTGTAGGAGTCATCATCCCGCAAGGAAAATGGAAGGTATTAGTCGAACCTTCCTAGAAGAAAAGGGAAGCAATCAACATGCTAGAATTAATTCTGTGAGCATTCCTCGACAATTGGATGGCGTCGAATATCCCTAGTTCTTCCTATCTTTGTTGTTTCTTTGCTTGAACCTTGTTGAGCCGAGCCAGATAGTCTTTGTTGCCTGGTGGTGGAGTTGAACAGAAAACCCTCATGGAAGGATCTATGAACTTTAAGTCCAGTTGACGGTTTTTTTCAAATGCCACTGGCATAGTGGAATTAAATACAGGAAATAAGTTACTAACCTTGTTAGGGTGAGTCCTGGGATCAGGATATGGCCCAAGAAAGGCTAAAAGTTTGTCTAAAATCTGATAGGGGATAAGCATTTGGTTTCTCCAAATGATGTTCTTCATATCATTAACAGGAGGTTGAGGAGCGAATGATAATCCTTTTTCTTCATCTTCTCGCGATAATATAGCGGCCAAAGAGTTCATACCGGTATTAAAAGCTGTGGACTTAGCAGCGACCATTGTTGCAGATTTGCAAGGGTTTTTGAAGCAGGAAATGGGTAAAAGCTTGGAAGAGAAAAGTTTTTGAAGAGAAAAATTGATGAAACGTAAAAGTAAAAATGAAAATAAAAGTGAAGAGTTGCTTTTATAGATGGAATCAGTTTACCTAGACTCCTGTTTGATGCGTCAACAAAGGGAAAAAGCGTGTAAAGGTAAAATCATATCAAACGCTTTAGAAATTGAAAATAGGTGATGGTGACAGTTAAGAGCCCACTAACCTAGGGATTAGGAAATAATGATTGCCTTGGAAATCTTAATATAATTATGGAGTTAAACAGTTATCACAGTAGTCGAAATCTAGTAGAATTCAAAACGCCAAATTTCTCCTTTTTCAGTATAGTCGAAATTGGCCTTTTGAGGGGGAAATTTGTTACCTTAAAGATTTCGACTAAATATTTGGATATATAAAACCTTAAAGATGTCCAAAGAAGGGAGTTAGGGAGTTGAAGTTTTTAGTATAGTCGAAAGGGATGTTTCGTCGAAGGCGGTCGGCTGTGTTTGAGTCAGAAAGTCGAAGAAGCAGTTTGTGTAAAGGAAGTCGGAGGAAAAGACTTAAAAGTTTTTGGACTTATTTCAACCATTTGACGCCACCAATCAATAGAGAATGGATAAGATAAGACAATTTTTCTCTAGGACACGTGGAAGATTAATGGACGAAGATTGCATGGTCGAGACACGTGTTGGTAGATTATTAGTCGATTGTTAGGACAATTATTATTTGAAAATCTATATAAACGAATTTGTTTATAGGATTTATGGTTCGCATTTTGACATTGACAAAAGAATACTCAATCTCTGTGCAAATTAGTGAGAAACGAGTGTAACTTTATGAAATGTACGTATGTGTACCATTTTACATTATTATGCAATGGTTTCTTTTTTAATCCTTTTCAATTTTCCTTAAATTCTGTGCATTCACATCCTTTTGAAGTTTTATCCTTTGTGCATTAAATACGAGTCAAAACTACATTTAAAGCAAACATAGCACAATTAGTTCTGAGATTCTCTAGTTGATCTCGTCTGTAACCTTTAATAAGAGACTAGCGTTGTTTACCAGAAATCTGGGTAAACAGTACCACATGGATTGAGTCATAGAGTTTGATCTCATTGCATTGCATTATATATATTATTCAAAATTCTTTCACCTATATAATAGAAAATTGAATTGATGAGATGCTCTAAGTCAATATTTATTTGTTTAAAATTCTTTCATTCTTCTTTATTTGTTTATTATGTCATGCTATAAGTCAATATTTTATTCTTTTTTATTTGTTATGTGCTAAAAACATTTGTTTAAAATTCTTCTGTGACCAATGTCATGTTACAAGTCAACTAATCATTCTTTTTTTATTTTTTGAGTGTTAAAAACATATGTTTCTTTTATTTTTTTTGGGTAAAACGTTGGCTTATTTGATTGTTTAGTTTTATTTACATGTCTTTTGTTTTTGAATGTTAAAATGTCATTACTAATCTTCAACTTCTTTTGTTTGTTTGTTTTTATTTTTATTTTCTTTCTCTTTATAATCAATTGATCACTTTGTTTTTATTTACAATCTATTGGTAATATAGTGAGAGAGTTGTAACAAACTGTTGTTCTCCAGGCGTGAGATGCGGGGAGCCGTTGGATAACTCACGTATCTTTTACAGAATAACTCCCTTGTTCTACGGATAGTTTGAATGAACCGCAATCCATTTTGGGCAATCGATTAATGTCTATTACGATCATCCTGGAACAGTAACGATGTATTTCTCAAGCTTGTTTCCCTGTTGAAGATTCGCAAGCACATTCTCAAGCTTATTCCCCCGTTGAAGATATCCATGTACATTCTTAAGCTCCTGCCCATGCTGAAGATACTCAAGATATAGTATTTTCAAGCTTTGAAGACATGGTATCACAAATAAAGTTGCATAAATTTTCTGGGACTTAACCTTGGACTCTAGAACATATGTTTAATGACGAAGACATTGGGATGATGTCATACTTGACATTCAATCTATTAGAATTAATAAAATTCTTATGAAACCAAAATCACCTCTGAAGTCAACACCTGCAATGAAACCAACTCTTATTGTGACAACAAGTGCCTACGAGTTTGGTAGTGTTAGATCATTCATTAGTGTAAAACCAAAAGTAGCTAGGCCTAGTGAATTCAAAACATCGGGAGTTGTCAAACTTGCTTCAAAGAAGCCAAGTATCAATGACCCAATAAGTTATATGTTATTAAGTCTTGTGCATTCAATAAGTGTTTAACATAAATCATGTTACTATCTCTTTTTTAAGAATAGGTGAAGAGTATGATAACAAAAAAATCCAAAAACCATTGAGGTTATAGTTTATCGAAGAAAGATTAATAGACTCACGACACTCAAAACATGTAAAATTGTGGGTCCAGGAAATATTTTGGTTGTCATATCTCAAGTTTTGTATATTTTAAATATTAATTAATGTATTTTTATTAATTACACATAAAATATTCTTGTTTTCAAACTTGTAATATGGATGTATATATTGCGTAAATTATAATTCCATATTCATATAAAGATTACTTGATACAAAATGTGTTTTATATCCCTGGAGTTTATTAGATTGATAATATGGCATATCAATCCTAACACGCAATGTCAAATCAAAAAAATTGCAATAAAATAAAATTCGTCGCCTGAGAGATTCGAACTCTCGCGGGGAAACCCCATGTACTTAGCAGGCACACGCCTTAACCACTCGGCCAAAGCGACTTCATGTTAATATTTTGAATATATATAGATTTATATAGAAATATGAATGATTGTGAAAAGTCAAGAATAAATCTAATTCATCGATGCCATTGATGACACTGAATTTTTAGAGGCCACCTCCACCAACTACAACTTGGTGGATCATAATTTATTTTCGTCATTTGCAAAGAGGTGACACTTAGAAACCAACAACTTCCATCTTCTAGTTGATGCAAAGACAATGACATTGTATTATGTTTCTTGTCGGATTCATCTTCCTATCATTTGCTGGACCACAATTGGATTGTTAGAAGTTAGGAAATTAAATTGTTGGTGGATTTGATTAAATATAATTGAAAAGAAGCTATATGGGAGTGTGAGGTAACTAGAGGGGCTCATGCACACTTAAACCGAATGTAAGAAAAGTTTAATACGCATTTATAACTAGCAAGCAACACATTGACTACTACAAAATATACATTTCGTAACATCGTCTTACTATGGTCATTTAGTATTTCGCAGTAATAACTCATTTTTAGACTTTTTTTTTGTTATTATCTTAAATTAATTTCACCATGGTCAAACCTAACAACCGTAGTAAAAAGTATCTAGAGTGTCAGACTTTGAATCCTAGCACCTACAGTTTTTCTTTTTTTGGTTATAAAATGAGCGTGTCAGTTATAATCTTATATTTATATTAACAATAAAATACCTTTCACTACGATCTAAAATAGAAACCGTTGTGAAACATACTAACATTTCATCACGGTCGTTTTTATCATCTGTAGTGAAATATGTTGCTTATATATAAGTGAAATTTCTCTCATTTAAGTACAATACATCCGTCTCTCATAAAACAAAACTCTAACATCTCTCTCACGCCTTATTCTAATCTCCATTTCTTCACAAAACTCCAACATATCTTCTCCAACTCTTATGGGTCAAGGAAAGTTGTTACACAACAAGCAAGACGGAAACATCAAACTCATTTCTTTGACTTCCTCTTCACATATATGGTACGTGAGATTTTTCTACCTTTTAGGTTATGAGTTGTGATATTTTTGATGATTTTATTGGGATATGTTGATGTTTAGGTATATTGATGTTTTTGTGAATGTTATTGTTTAGGTATATCGTTGTTTGTACAAATTGGTTGTTGTTGTTTGTGTTATTGTGAATGTTATTGCTTAGGTATATTGATGTTTTTATTTAGTTCATATATGTTGTTGTTTGTGTATCTTGTTGTTTTGTTTAGCTCATAAATCGTTTGTTGTTGTTTGTGTTATTATAAATGTTTTAATTAGGTATATTGATATTTGTGTTTAGCTTATATATCATTTGTTGTTGTCTATGTATCTTATTATTTTTGTTTATTCTATATCTTTATTTTGAAATAAGTTGATTTTTTTGTCGAGGTATCTTATTGTTTTGTTAAGCCAAGTTTTAGTTTTTATTGATAAAGGTAAATGTTTGTTGTGTTATTGTTATTTTTTTTAGGTATGTTGTAAATGTTTGAGTTATTTTTGATGTTTTTTAGGTATGATGTAAATATTTGTGTTATTATTGATGTTTTTTTAAGTATGATGTAAATGTTTGTATTATTGCTAATGTTTTTTTTTTTTTTGATAATAGTATTATTGCTAATGTTATACCTTGTACATTGCATCTTTCATGACGTGCAGTCAACATGTCATAAAAGATGAGTTTATTATATCGTATATAGTTTGAGTGTTTTTCCGACCCCTTACTAAATATATAACTCTTCAAATTGAATTAGAAAATTATAATATGAGATATTAAGTTATATTAGAAAACAACTTACACTTATCAATGTTATACCCCTCCAAATCGTTTTTGTTTATCTATTACTTAAGTAAGTGATTTTCACACCTTTTCTTTTTGTCTTTTTTGTGATTTCGTGGGTCATCGTTTGTTTTGATTTCCCATATTTCTGTGGTGTATTTTGATTTCTCGTCTTTGTGCGGGTATTTTGTTTTTCCGTTTTTGTGCGGTGTTCATTTGTTTCAGGTTGAAAGATTAGTTTCGATCTAGTGCAGATTCAATCAATGACGTTGGTGCCGTCAACGCTACAGATCCGGAAGCATGAATATTTCGGACATCTCAATACAGTCAATACATTAATATTTGTAGGCATATGCAATTTGCCGTTTTATGCTATTAACATGGATGCTGTGGATTTGTTCGCAGATTCATCCTTTTTGTTTTTGGCGATTTTGAATTTGTATTGCAACGATGTACTCTATCGATTTGAATGAATGAATATCATTTATTTTCAAAAAAAAAATCAGATTGAAAGTTTATATGCTTAGCGAACCGATTGTGAAATAAGCAATCCACATAAGTTATGAAAAACTTAAGTAAAGATATCACCACAATTAGAATCTAAGATCGTGGTGAAATATTGTGCGCTAAGTCTTTCGCTACGGTCGGAATCTGAACCATGGTGAAATATATTGAAATCAGGAAAAATTCAAGCACTAGGTATCACACCCCATACCTTAACCTTTTTACTACAATTATTTTATACTACAGTAATGGCATGTTACCTGCTACTATGTTTTTACCACGGCTATTAGCATGTGGTGGTAAATAGGACATATACAACCACACCCTTTTTTATCACGGGTCACCATCCATGGTGAAATCCTTCTCTAAACCGATACGAAATGAGTATTATGTAGACAAGGCAACATAACTTGTATTCACGGGTACCCGTCCAAACTCACTCTGAGTTTAATGGGAAAACTCGCTCTCATTAGGTTTGGGTTTTGCCCGATTTCAAAAGATGAATACAAGAAGAATAATAGACACACTAGTACCCACTCTAAATTATTCCTAATCATGCCCCGTTGGTAATCTAGAATATTTGATTTTGATAATAAAGAATATTAATGATTTGATTAATAATTTAGAATATTTATCAAAGTTCAGGGAGGAGACATGTATTTAAATGAGATTCAAATTTAGATATAGAAAAGATAAAACTAACCCCTGCTCCGCCCTATTGACATACCTAAGTTTTTGGTGAGCTCCACATTTTTTATCTAATAAAAACACTGTAGATTTTTAAGTAGTGTACATGTAGTACTTAAAAGATATAAATATGGTTGATGATAATGTATGTGTCATTGTTTCCCTTTCATTCTTATACAAACATTTGAATAAAGCAAAAAAACACCAGAAGTTATTAACACATGCATGATTTCTAATAATGCATTTTCTAGTGAAATACTAGAAGTTGGAGGATACATGAAACTCCTTAAGGTAACTCTTCTAATTTATCACTTGTTTAACCGTCTATTTAATAACTATGTTGTTTATTCATTAATATATATTTGATACATGGAAATTGTAACATTTCTAAGCATTGTCATCCAAGAATACGATGAGATGAGAGATACGAAGTATCACAATCAACTGTAAATCTATTTGTCTCTATGTTGATCGGCCTTTCCAAGAACATTGTTCAATGACATATAAATTTATTCAAGATGGATCATATGATGTGACTTTTACATTATCAACTACCTACTAGAGCAAGCACAACACTAGTTTGAATGAGGAAGGATTGGCTACCTTTGTGTTTCCATAACTTACCGAGTTCCTACTATACTATATGATATCTTTTGTTGCAAGTAACAATCCTAACTACTTTATAACTACTTCCAACTAAAAATAGAAGCTGGTTAATAAATCTACTAGATCATCCTACCTCTCATTCATTTGCTACTTCTTTCACATGCTTCATGTCTTTGTTACTTTTCTTTTCATGTTTCAATTGAAGACATGAAAAAAGAGTAAACAAGACTTTCTATATCACCACAACCACAAACTTACAAACTCAATTTCTGCTCATTCCTCATTACCATGGCAGAATCTTCATAGATGACATGCAATGTTTCATCATATGATTTAAAAGGTCTTTCTTCATAGAATTTTTATCTCTATTTGTCAAATAGGCACTTAGAGAAGGTGAAGAAAAAAATATCAAAATTTAGTGGAGATAAAAAAAAAAATTGTGAAAAAATATCTTTGGTTTCCATTAGCCATGAAAAGATTAGGAAGTCCCCTCTTTCTAGAATTTGATATAAATAAGTGGGAACATCTCAAGGACTCTGAGATGTGGAATTAAGAAAGAAAAAAAAGACGGTACTTTACTTGTGGTAAGTTATGATCAAATGTCATTTTGTCTAAAGATAATGTTTTGTTTATTTTTTCCCTTTATCCCAAAGATCATGTCGTTGCAAGTGATGTAATGAGTAATCTTTGGATAGCCCTTGAATTAGTTCAATCTCGAAATGGAAGTGAAAAGCTAGAGCATGTTGCAAGAAAATATATTGATGAGTTACATTCAAGATCATTTCTTCAGGATGTCAATGACTTTGGTCACCTGTTGCGAGTTCAAAATACATCACTTAATACACGACCTTGCATTGTATGTTGCGGGAGAAGATCTTGTAGCGGTAAACTCACAAATTCAAAATATACCTCAGCAAGAAAGGCATTTATCATTTGTTGAAGATAAGTCATTTGGCCATGCTTTGTTCCCAAAGTCTAGAAGTGTGAGAAGATTACAACTTCCCATCTTGGGAATGGGTTTTGAAAGTGAAAGTGTTCTAAATACATGGGTGTCAAGTTACAAATACTTGCATTATATAGATTGAAATGACTCTTCTATTGAAACTATGCCTAATTCAATTTCAAAATGAGAGCACCTGCGTTTCTCGATCTTTCTCGTAATGACAAAATCAGAACAGTACTAAATTCCATTTGTGAACTCCTAAATTTGCAATTCTGTTGCTTAATGGATGCTCAGAACTTGAAAAGTTGCCCAAAGGATTAGGAAAGTTGATTAGCCTTCTACATCTAACTGTCACTACTCACTACAAAACAATCTACTCCACTGCATGATGAACTCGCTAGCTTGAACAATATTCAAACTTTGTGTTTTCGAGATTGTGTTAATATGAAGTTTTTGTTCAAACAATCACTCTCTTCCATTAAAGAATTGCATTGTCAATTTACGAACTGTATTATCAATGGTAAGTGGTGTTTTATCAGCTGCTTGCTGAGCACAAGAAGGACCAAATGCACGGGCTGCGTGAATGGTTGAAGCCAGATTCAAAACATATGCTCTGATGCTGAAGCGCAACCAAATTGTCAAATCTTATGACAGCACCAAAATGAAGGTACTTCACTTGTTTTCCGTCTGAGGATGGCGAATCAAATCAAATAGATTAGGGACAAATTGGACGCAGATGGGACTAAGTTTGGACTTGCAAGTGTTGATCTCAGACTTGATATGCAAGGAAGAGAAATGATGTATTCTAATGCTGATGCTTCAAGTGTAATAGGAAGGCAAATTGAGAAAGACGAAATCATCAAGCTTTTGATGCAACCCTTTCCTCAGGGTGGAAATGATGGTGAGGAGTATGTGTATCATTCCCATAGTTGGAATTGGAGGAATGGGGGTAAGACCACATTTGCAAAGTTGGTGTTCAATGATAAGACAATAGTTCATTATTTCCAATTGAAGAAGTGTAATTTTGACATCAAGCAGATAGTCATTACAATCATATCATCAATTGTGCCACTGTTTCTTTATTCACTTCAAATTCCGGTCCAACAAGTGGTCATACTTAACAAGAAAACATTAACTGATACTGAGCAACTAGTAAGTCTTATGACACAAAATTTATGGTCAAAAGTTTTTACTCGTGTTAGATGACATATGGAATGATGATCGAAGAGGATTGAATTACAAGATTTGATAAAGGTTGGCATACCAGGAAGCAAAATTATGGTGACAACGCATAGTATAATCAATTGCTTCGATTATGGGTAATGTTCCGTTTTTCCCAAAAATCATATCTTCAATAGTTATGTAATGTGTAGTCTTTGGGTAAACTTGGATTAATTCAGTCTCTAAATGGAAGTGAAAAGCTAGAGCATTTCGCAAGAAAATATATTGATGAGTTACATTCAAGATCATTTCTTCAAGATGTCGACGACTTTGGCTCTTGTCAGTTCAAAGTACATGATTTGATACATGAACTTGCATTGTATGTTGCAGGCGAGGACTTTGTAGCAGTAGATTTGCATACTCAGGATATACCTCCGCAAGTAAGACATTTATCGATTGTTGAAAACAATTCCTCTGATGAACTCCCTCAATTCATCGGTGATACCGAAACTCTCGAGATTAAGATCAACCTCGACATCCTTGTTGAATGAAGATTTAGCCAAGTGCATGGAAGCTTGTGCTTGTGCCGCGATCCTCTTGGTAGTTTCTGCTATGATTTCGGTGAATTTGTGAGCACCCAAGGAAAGGTCTTGTGACTGTTTTGATGCTTCTTCCGCAAAGCTTCGAGCTTTGTTCCACAACTCCATGCTTCTCTGATTGATTTGTGATCAGAAATTAAAAGGTTCTTCTATTTGGAGAATTAATGAGAAGAAAATATGATCTCTGTTCGAAGATTTTGTCTGCAGAAATATGGTTATGAATACTTTGTATTTCCCATTTTTGGAGTGGGTCTTGAAAATGAAAGGCTTCTAGATACTTGGGTATCAAGATACAGATTCCTTCGTTATTAAGATATGAGTAATCTTCCATTAACAACAATGTATAATCTTAAAAGAATCTATATTCATAATTGTCCTCAATTGTTGTGTCTTTAAGTGATGCATCATGGCCCTTGAAGATTTGCGCCTCATGGCCCTTGAAGATTTGCGCATTACTGTTTGTTCTGATGCCATAAATGTTTGCCTCAATCTGTTGAGTATTGGCCCATAATTTCACATATCAAGAGTGTTTTTATCCAAGAACCAAGAGGAGGGGAAGAGGAATGAAGTCATCCACCTTGAAGGTAAACATAATAATTTGTAGTATCAAATAAGTGTTGGTTGCACCTTCTAAACTACCTAAGAATCATAACTGACCAAGGCTTTATTCAATCAAATCAATTCTTTCACTTAAGAATGACACTTTAAGAACTAAAAATTATGCTATACTTAATTTCATAAAAAGACAAAATTCTAGTCTTTAACATACATAATCATATTCTGAATCCTGATTGAGAGACTGTGTTGCAATCGACTGGGTTTTAAAAGACGGTCCGCGAAAACGGCCGCGTCAAAACGGTATCGGCAACGAATGAAGTTATCACCATTTTTTTATGTTACAGAAAAAATTGTAGTTAATTTACACCGCGACGACCGCAATCAGTGTCGTGACACCTGTACAGACCAAAATCGCGAAAACTTTTACGTGACCGTGGCTATTTTTTAAAACCCTACCAACGCGACAGTTACTGAAACTTGCTTGCACGATTGTGCAGTCTTTTTGTCATTGCAATCCTTAGCTTCCTTTTCATGTCAACCAAGAGTGGAAATGAAAGACTGGAACCAAAAGTTCAGGGTAGAACAGGAAGTTTAACCTTGTCAAAGGAAAAGAAACTGTCCCTTCCCTCAGTGACCACAATTTTCAATGGAACGCCACCACATTGTCTCTCAAGAGCTTCAATTTCTGTTATAGATGGATGATGGCCCCTAACAGAATATATATGAATTAACTGATTTAATAGAATTTCCAAAACCATAAAAGGAGTCAAAAATGAAGGAAATTAGAGCTAAGGACAAATTCGCATAGTTATTCATGTAATAGACACGATTACTCTGTAATTTTCGATAACAGTATAAAAAACACTTAACAAATCTAAAGTAATCATAATGATATGATCAGAAGAGATGTAATAATTACCTATACAAGTGCAGCCGAAAATCCGGATCACCGGGAGAAGACTTTCTAAACCTGTTGTTTGGAAGATAAACATCAAAATCTGGCTTCAAATCATTAATCTTCAAGTCACCAAATAACTTATCAATAGAAATCTCGACTTCGGAAACCACGTCTACTAATTGTCTGTGTTCTTCTGTTCCATCAAGATCTACATATTTAGCAGAATTTCTGATACTCTTCAAACTCCAAGCAACATTGTGCCGCGCAATTATGTACCCGAGAGATTTGAGGTGCTTGTAAGCTTCAAAAAGCTCCGAACAACATCCACTCTTCCCACCAGAAACCTTTTTATACATTTCTACTAAAGATATACTCTTATCACCATTATCTAAAAGATCTAAGGCTTCTAGTTCCATAAGATACCTGTTCCAAATTAAAATTTCCATAAACACAAATTTTCAAATTTTCAAAATACTTAAATTTTTTCCCCTTGTCTATTTAATCAAGATTATACAGAAATAACAGACAAAAATCTTTCATTACAGATTATAATTTCTCATCTAACACGTCACGAAATCTATCTAAAAATATATGGTATAGCATATAACCTACAATGTTTCCTCAATTGAAGTGTAAATCTTGCCGTGACGAACTATTCCAGTTGTTACCCACATTTTGCCATTTTTCTCAAACACTTCGGCCATTCCCATTTCTTCATTCCATTTGCCTTTTGATTTTGTGTTCCTGGAAGATGAAATGCTAAAACTCATCATTTTGAAAACAAAATCATTATAAACGAGAAATCTTCTAAACCTAAAATTAACGCTTTTAATCTTTTTCGTTTTGATACAAGAATTGTGAAATTAGAATCATATTAATAACATTTAAGGAGAGTAATTCGGTATATTTGACCTGAATTGCAACTTGGGCAATGAAGCAGGAGAAAAGCGAAACTCTTCTTCATCACTTGAATTTTGCGAATGGACCTCGTCATCATCATCGTCGTCACTATCTTGAATTGAAGAACATCCCCACGCATTTTCTTTCATTTGCAACTAAAATATGGAAAAAAAATAAGTTTACACATTAAAACCTATATAATTGAATTAAAAGAATATACAACAGAAACAACAGAAACAACCAAGCCTTATCCCACTAAGTGGAGTTGGCTACATGGATCAACTTTCACCATAACATTCTATCCAGAATCTTGCTTCTGTCAAATCGTTAACCTAGAGATCTTTCTTAATAACTTCTTTTATAGTCTTTCTAGGTCTTAATTTATCAACTAGTAATTCAATGTAAGACTCCATCTTATGATTATGACTTGAAGTGTTTTCAGGGTTTGAAGGGATGAACCCAACATTAGGTTCTGTTGGGTTATTAGCCATTGAAAATTATAAAACACTTAGAACAAAAAAGAAAAACAAACCCAGAATCAAGAAAATACAATTATTTATCAAAGATTACAATATTGAAACCCCCACATCTGCATAAAAGATTTGAAATTGAATGAAAGAATTAGGGTTTTGGATATGGTGATCGAGAATGAAAAATCAAGAACTGGGTATTGAGTACCTGAGAGAAATAGGGAAGAAAGTGGGGAAATGGGAAACTGATGAATGCAATTGGGATCGGGGAAGATGAATTGTTTTCCCTCACTCTTTCACTGACTCCAGTTCAGAGGATTTGATTAGGGTTTTCGGATATATGTTGATAGGTAATAATAATGATCAAGTTTTAAATATTGATATGATGAAAATTGCAATTAATTTTGATTTTTTTATCAGTTTTCAAATTAAAATTAGGTTTATTTATAAATTTTATTGTATTGCTATATTTATCTAATCATTGTTATGGCAAATGTAAATAGTTAATATATAAGGATTTATAAATTTGGGGTCAGGTTGATGTGCATAAGGTATATCCTTATGCACGGTGCATAAGTCTCGTACGAGTAATATTTAAATTGTTCCGAGTAACATTTTAGTTAGAAACGAGTAATAATATTATAATCCATAAATAATATATGCATTATTTGTACACATCTATTAATTATGAGTAATTATTAATTGTGAGTAATGAGTACACTATTCTTAGTAATATTGAATTTTAACTATTTTGAGTAATATATTCATTGTTCTGAGTAATATTTATACTATTTTGAGTAATCTGTATATTATTTTGAGTAATAAATATAATATTTTGAGTAATATAAATAATATTTGAGTATTTATGCACCGTGCATAAGGATATACCTTATGCACATCAACACATCCCATAAATTTTTAATGATTTGTGGATCAAAGAAGGGAATCGTATAGTAGACTGCATTATTCATATACCCGATCATTTGAAGAATGTTAAGCTGTTTGAACTGGTGAGAGATGATGGTTTCTGGTTATGGAGTTTGATGGTTAATTGGTTACATATGAATATCATACCGAAAATTGCAGCAATTCTTCCTCCTAATGATGATAATGGCACGAATGTGTTGGTATGTAAAGAGAATGCAAAAGAAGGTAGTTTCTCAATATCAGCAATGTATCATGCATTGAGGAGAGAGGATAATAGAGTAAAGGATGATGTTTGGCAAGATATTTGGAGGCCGAAGGTCCCAGAGATCCTAAACATTATTTTAGCGAGTAAAGATTATCTTCATTTCTCAAAAGAAATGAAATTCTCTATTATTATAGTTTTGTTGTAAATAAAAGATATATTTGCACGTATTTCAAAAAATAGTGATATTAATCACACATTTATACATCAAAACTATAGTAATGGATACCTCCATGCATTATAGCACAAATAGTTTATTTTAGCACAAATATAGTCTATTTTAGCAACAATAGTTTGTGGGAAGCCAGCTCAACAATAAGCTCCAGTCCCAAACGAGATTGAATCCTCTCCATTTTTTTCTCTCCATTTTCCCTCTCCATTACTATAGTTTTAGAGATATATGTAGGGAATAAAAAAAATGTACACATTATGTGTCACATTATTACATTAAAATTTTCAAAACTTTAGTAATGCATAAAATGGAGAAGGGGGGAAATGGAGAAGATCTTGTCTCGTCCCAAACACCTTGTCCGCACACCAAGTTAGCCACCTTAGCAGACTTCATATTATCTAGGATATTATGATTAATACATTTCATGATAGGCAGTGATCAGTGGTTTTACACGTTGATCTACCGTTTATTATAGTTATCTTTGATTTATTTTATTAAGTGTTTTATTTCATTCTTCTACTTTTTTTATAACTTGGTTGTGTCTCTTTAATGTTCTCAGGTTTGGATACATATTCAAGAAAGATCGGAATGAAAACAAGGAAAAATTGCGAGAATTCAGAAAAGTTTTCTGCGCGTTCCAGGGGTCTGCCACGGCCGCCCGTGGTAGCATGACAGCGTGAATTTCCAAAATCACAGGGGTCTGCCACGGTCGTCCGTGGTAGCCTGACAACATGAGTTTCCAAAATTTCAGCGATCTGCCACGGCCTGTGGCAGCCCATTACGCTGATTTTCGTCTTTTCTTGTTTTTGGGTTAAGTTTTAATTTGAAAGGGTATTTTTGACATTTCAAACCATGTCAATTGATTTCTCACTATTTAGGAGAGTTTTTACGATGAATGAAGGTACTTTTTGACAAGATTGAACCTAGGGGTATAATTAAGGGATCAAATGGGTATTTTGCCAATAATAATTAGTTTTCAAAAAAATATTTTTAAATAAAAATAAGAATAATTAAATAAACTAACAATAATTTTATAAAAAACATACACGAAAAAAATCTTTGTGACTAAATAATTAATTAAAACAAATATTTTTAATACCGTCGTCATAAAAATAAAAGCAAACACAATACATAAATTATAAAATGAGAATATTTGAAAAGAGGAGAGATCAAATTATACTCGAAGAGTTACACCACGAGTTACACTCGCTCGTAAGTTCATTTCGAATAAATAGTTTTTAAAATTAACTGTTGGATTGAAACACAATATCATATAGATCTTACCTATAAAGGTTGAGATTAATCTATAATGATTAACTATACCATCAAGATATCCAGAGATTAACGTCAAAATGAGTTTTCATATAACATTAATTTTGGGACTTGGATCCTCTGCAGTGGCTTAATGGTTCTGCTCCATCTCAACCACTCATTTTAATATAATATAAAAAATCATTAATATTAATTAATGCATAGATGGTTAATATTTAGAGCAGTAGGAAAAACATGAGAGAGGGGCAGGAGAGGATCTATGTTGTTAATTTTGATGTAATTCAATGACATAATAAATTATTATAGATTGATATCAAACTTTATAGGTATGATCTATTTGATGATATGTTTCAATCCGACGGTTGGTTTTAAAAAATATTTATTCAAAATAAAATTATTGAGCGAGTGTAACTCGTGGTGTAACTCTTCAAGTGTAATTTGATTCCTCCTTATTTGGAAAAACGCTAATTATAATTTTTTTACGCTTCAAATTTTTATGTTTATTTAAATAAGTCGCTAAAGAAATTATTGACACATACAATAGATTTTTTCTTGTTTGCTTGTTGTTTGTATTTGTGTTTACTTTGTTTGCCTCTTTCTTTGTCTTCCTTTAAAAAAAAACACTTTTATTTATGAATAATTATTTGGATTAGCCTTTCTTCTTTACTACTCTTTAATTGCAAGTTAGTTGTTCAAAAATTTTCATATGTGATTTATGCATGTGTTTGTAGTGTTTATTTATCCGCCTTTTTAATATTGACAAAATGAGAAAAGTGTACTCTAAGAAAGAGCAAAATATATTATCTTTATCTTTGAGGGAGAGTTTAACCACTCCAAATCATTATCTATTTATTTTATTTTATTTTTCACCTCTTTGAGAGATACATTATCATAATAAAAAAGAAGGACAATGTGTATATATGTGTTGTGCAGGTATAAACTTCAATTGGTTTTGATGATGAAACTAATAACAACTGCCAAAATAACTTTTAAAGAAGATAACTCCTTAATTAAAATGACTTTTGGATGTTGGTAACTCTTTTCAAGAGTTCTCTGTGAAAATTGATAAAAGGGGAATTGATTCCAATTTGTACTTGCTAAAAGAATACAGATTCGTAGAAACCATAGGTTAGTAAAGAATGCAAGAGGTTTTAGTGTTTTTGTGGGGTTAGAGCAAACTCATGAGGGTGAGAAACTCTGCTTTTGAGGTGTTTCTCTATGAATATGAGATTGTCCCTTCAACCCTAATGTTGGGGTAGTTATAGAGAGCTATGAGACTGGATTTGAGGACTCCTAAGAAGTAGAGATTGTCTCACCTCGACCATGGAACTTGTTGACTTCCTATGTCTTAGGGAATCATGGACATGACTACTTCACCATGTAGTTATGGACAGTGTACACATCATCATCCACACACTATCCTCAGGGTAAGCCATTTAATAAGTGGAAATGATGTCTAGGAAACATACTCTAAGGCGGGTTCCTAATGAGGACTCGTCCTCCTATCTCCCCTAGCGGGACTTTCACAAATATATTAATACACAATCCCTATAGGGGAAGTGATTAAGCTCTTCCTTTGTATAGTTTTAAGCCTTTCATTTCTTCCAAACGAGTCCCTTAGTTAGAGACAATTCCTTTAGTTAGGTGTAAGTCCCTAGTTAGGGGCGAGTCCCTCTGTTAGGGAAGAGTCCCTATCGGGTGTCCCTTGTGTGGCTTGCACGTCAACTAGAGATATTAAGCATCAATCAATTGATGGAAGCGCTCGATTTCATTTAATATAAGCAATGTTTATTTATTCTTTAGACTCTAAATAGTCACAACCTTCGCATGTGTCATAAACGTGTCGAGAACTTTAATGTTTGAGCGGAATCGTAAAAGTCCTTTCAGTGCCTATAGTTTTAACTTCCTTATAAAAGGATTCCTTTGACCCTTTTTTATTTTCCTTACTTGTCTTTGGTCAGACAACTATCTGCAAGTTTCTTCTAGCTTCCTTATGCTCAAATTTATTTCAGGTATCAATTCCTTCATTCTTTTTTTTTCATGGTAATGTCTTAGAGATTTAGGTTAAAAAAGGTAACTTCATAGAAACCTTGAATGATGTAAGCTTTCAGTATGGAGAGATCGATTATAGATTGGCATAGTTTTTTTTTATTAAAATGCTCTAATAGTTATAGTAGTGATAGTGATGGTGGTAATGATTTCTTTTTATCTTTTATGTTCCCAGGAAACAAAGAGAAAATGGCTACCCCCTTCACAGTGTCCAAAGAGGTCGGAGATATCAGGTCCTCATGTATTGTTAAGGAGAAAATAATCTCCTTTCGACAACAAGTCGATATCTCTAATTTGAACGACGAAGAGACTGTTTTAAATTATTCTAAACACACGTACAAGTGTTTGAATCTTGCAATAAAAAGTTTATACAATGAAATAACTTGTTTGCTTCTTTCTTTCATTGGAGCTTCTTCACTAGATGTCCTCTCTTTGAATTTCATTTTCTCTATTCCTTAAGCTGATTCTCAAAAGTTTATTTACAAAGTTGTTTCAATGTTATGCAATATGATGAATAAAACAGATATAAGTTGAGTATTTATATAACTTTCTTTTTGTTAATCGTTGGTTGATGTTCATCATTTAATAAAAGATCCATTGATATTTTGTATTACTTGTAGTAGGCTAATTCACATCCTTTGTACTTGTAGCAGGTCTTGTCGCACACCATGTTGTATATTTGTTACAGAATGCTTGTGCCATGTGTATTAATGCTTAGTTGTCTCTCAAATTTGAACGTTAAGAAGGAAAATAAAAAAGTTATTATTCTTCCAGAGAATTCAATTTACTAATGGTTGCCAAAGGAACAAACTCATAGAGGATAGTAATTGATCGTCTACCAAAGAATCAAAACATTGACTTTAAGTTTGGAGTTTCATAGAGAAAACATGTGTTTTTTTAGTAGTCATGACTAGATGATAATATTGACAACTTGTATCGACAGGTACTAGAGCCAGTCACAATGACGTGCACCTAGAGGAAGCAATGTCAATATGCTTAATAATTACTTTTTTGATGGAATCCTCTGAATTCATCTATTACAATTGAGTAGGGGTGTTCGCGGGCTAGTTTAGTTCCGTTTTGAGAGAATCTGATGCCCAAACCAATAAAAAATTTATGAATAAGCATATTGGCATTGATCATCCCTACAATAAAAGATCCCTACAATAGAGGATATTTTATAAAACTTCCTTACTTTTTCGCGGGTTGTTTGATTAGGGTTTTATCGCGTTGGTTTTTTCTAGTGTTACTAGAGCCAGTCACAATGACGTGCACCTGTAGTGTTTTTTTTTTACTTAGTCCCTCTCCGCTAATAAAAAAAATTATCAAAGAAGAAAGTTAACCATTAGTTTTTTATAACTAGTAAAGAGTCTCCATTGTTAGTGGAGTTTCATTTTCTATTTAAAAACTATTATGGACCGACTAAAAATTTAACAAGAAAAAGCCCCACGTTTCATTTGGGTTTTGGACACTTTAACTAACTCTCATATATAAAGTACTCTACATAAAAAAAAGTGTACGGTGCATATTATTTTTTCACTCTCACAATATTTTTTCATTTTTCACTGACTTATGTGTTAGAATATTAACCTACATATAAACCTCTTCTCCGCCACATCATAAGCACAATTCCGCCCCAACAAAGCATTATCTCTTCATTTTACCAATTATTTCTAGTTAATAAATAAATAAACTATCCCAAACCATATTATACATTCACACACAATAACCAATAGATAACCTTAAACTTGTGGTTTGCTCCATAATAGTGCATTGAGGTTTGTCCCAATCCTGTTAAACTTGTGGTCCAACTCTTCTATATTATTCATATATACAAAAATTAGAACTTGCTCGTATTGGAGCTTTATTTGCACGGGGCATGGACCCTCGATTAATTCATATTTTCTTTCTCATTCTCTAAAATATAATAAATATTTCTATCCTTCTCTTTCGGATAAGCCTCCTTCAACTTGCACCATGTTTCTAAATACATTTTATTTAATAAACATTCTTTTCTTTCCCTTATTTTTTTCTTCCATGCTTCACACCACCCAAAACCCAACGAAAATTCCACACAATTCTCTTTCCATTTCCTAACATATCCAACTCCATCCATGCCTTCTCCACCGAAACACCAACAAATCATTATCTAGTAATTTTGTCTTGCAGTGCAAAAGGGTTGGGTTATGTCTATAATAGCATCCTATTCACATTTTGTATACAAAAAACTTTACCATAGAGATGAACACTGTAGTCCCTCTCAGTGCTTTGTAAGTGGCAGAGATTCTTTGTTTTGGCGCAAGAGTTGTTTTGGAAACATATTGGTTGAAAACAGAAACAGAGAAGGAAAGAAGATTAGAAGAAGAAATTTCCGTGTGGAATCTATGTGGCCAGATTTGTCTAGACCAAGTACGGTTGAAATGGAAACTCTTAATGATTCTGAACAGCTTGATCAAATTCTTGTTCATGCTCAACAAAACTCTGAGCCTGTTATTATTGATTGGTATTTCTCTTTTTCTATCTTGCATAATCTTTTTTACATAACCTAATGTCAAAGATCATATGTTATTTTTTTATTATATGCTCACAGTTAATATTGGTAATTAGTCCTAAAATTCAGACACTAAATTATGAAAAATAGAGTTCGAACTCTGATAATAACGTTTAACCTAATACTATCGGCAGTTGATTTAGGTTTTGCAGAGAAATTTTTACTCAATCTTATCCTTGGATAGGATAGGATCTAAGTTGTTTGTTAAAATATGAGGTGTAGTGAGAGTGACTGTAGCTAGATATTTTTAGGATATTTTGTGGTATTTTGGGCTTTGGAATTCAAATGTTTAAAATTTGGTAGATGCTATCCACACCCTCACAATCTGTACCGCACCCCCCACATATATTTGAAATGGTCTAAATAGTAAATACATTTTTGTACTATCTAAAACTTTCTAATTTACAAGATATTTATCAAATAAATTTCAATTTTTTTTAATCTTAATCAACAAACTCTGAAAATTTTCAAATATTATTTTTTTCATTTGTGATTTTCAACTGCGTGTTAATTTGATTACTTGTTTTATTATGGAAATATAGGATGGCTGCTTGGTGCAGGAAGTGCATATATTTGAAGCCCAAATTAGAAAAATTAGCAGCTGAATTTGACACCAAGTAAGAACTACTCATTAATGTCTCTTTAATTACATTTTACTTAATTAATTTGATCAAGTAATCTTTAATCTTTCTGCTAATTTTTGTATTTTCTTAATTTTTTGCAGAACCAAATTTTACTATGTGGATGTTAATAAAGTACCTCAGTCTCTAGTCAAGCGTGGCAACATCTCTGTAAGTATATATATGATGTATCCATGATATTTTCTGGTAACAATTTGTTAGTACATTTTTCTTTAAGCTCTTATTAACATTGTTCTTCTTGTTTCATATTCATTCTAGAAAATGCCAACAATTCAGGTGTGTTCCCAATTAAATTAATATGTATACATATATAATGTAATTCATAATTAAAGAAAAATAAAATGGAAAAGTTAAATTGTTTGCAGCTTTGGAAAGATGGAGAGATGAAAGAAGAAGTGATTGGAGGTCATAAGGCATGGCTAGTGATTGAAGAAGTGAGAGAAATGATTCAAAAGTATATATAATGTCTTGTTTTCTTTTTCTTGATACTGATCCTTTCCTCTCCAAAATACAAATAACCAAATCTTGTAATATTTTTATTGTGTGTAATTGTGTATCATATATAAAACAGGGGCTTACTTTCACTTTCTTCATGTTTACTATAAGAACAAAATTATCACTATTACGAAATATATATATATAAACTAAGTTATTCAATGAACTAGCAACAAGTCGCTTTGGCCGAGTGGTTAAGGCGTGTGCCTGCTAAGTACATGGGGTTTCCCCGCGAGAGTTCGAATCTCTCAGGCGACGTTGTAATTTTTGCGCGATTTATTTTTCTATTTGACACTGTATCTCCGCCCAATCCAGCAAACTTTGAGCGAAAATAGATCTGGGCCACATATTAGAGAATTTCTTCTTCCTTTATTTTTTTAGAACTTCTTAGATTTGATTTTTTTTATAAAAAAAAACCTAGTAGATTTGTTTTTATTCCAAGTTATATTTTGGTATTCAAATATTTGGACATTATTTGTAGGAATTTTATTTTCCTGACGTGTAAATTTTTGTTTTATAGAAGTAATTTTTGAATTTTGCAATTCTTGTGCCCTAAGAATAAAAGAACGAGAAAGCAATGTTTTAAAAACCGGACCGGTCGGTCGGACCAGTTGAATCGGAAATCGGTCTGGTTCGATTGTTAGATCGGATATGTCATTGAACCGGTGTGAACCGGTCAAAACCGGTGTAAGCCGGAAAAACCGGTGGTTTAAATGCATTTTTTATTTTTTTTTATTTTAAAAACTTAAAATAACATAATTTTAATTATTTTAATGAAAAATTAAAATAAAAAATAGAAAATAAAAAAAGAAAATAAAAATAAAAATTTTCGGATGTGGTTAATTTTGTTGCAGATGATTTTGATATTGAATAAGGAGATACCAACATTGAAATAATTATTTCTTCTTTGAAATTAAATTTAGTAGACAATGAAATTACTTTATTATTATAATTTGTTCAGTTAGATTATTTTGCGATTAAATTTTGCTTGCAAATATATACTTTGTAATTTTGTACTATTTTATTATGTGTGATACTTATGTTTAAAATTTGAATTTAAATTATGAACCTGTGAATTTATTTAGGATATGATATTTTTAAAAAAATTTGTGTCGGTTATATTTTGTAGAGACTAAATCATCATGTTCGACATGTTTTATACCTATATAATTTTGTTATAATGACCGGTCTGTTCAACCGAGTTATCCGGTTTAATCCGGTTTAGTCATGCGGTTCAACCAGTGACCCATTGGTTCGACCAATAAACCAGTGACCCAATACCCTTACTGGTTTGATGTCTGGTCCGGTTTTTAAAACACTGCGAGAAAGTATAGCAATTATTATTAGAAGGGTTAATGAACTTTTTGGTCCCTCTAAATATTGCAGATTTCGTTTTTAGTCCCTCCAAAATTTTCCTTTAAGAAATCGTCCCTTCAAAAAATTTCGTCTAAACTATTGGTCCCTAACGTCAAATTTGCTAGAAATTAGCTACCACTTTAGCCACCGATTAGCTACGAAATTTGACGTTAGGGACCAATAGTTCGGAAGAAAAATTTTGAAGGGACGATTTCTTAAAGGAAAATTTTGGAGGGACTAAAAATAAAATCTGCAATATTTAAAGGGACGAAAAAGTTCATTAACCCTTATTAGAATTTAATAGATAGAATTTTAAAAAGATAAATAAATGAGATATTTCAGATTGGTAATTGTTAGAAATTTTTATTATTTTAGCACTGGTAATTAGTTATAAGTATTGTGTAATTGGTTAAAAGTACGAGAATTTCAATTTTATGTGATTTGACTTATTTAGCTTGTATCCTAGTCTACTTGTAAAAAATTTAAATATCTTTGAGGTATTGTTAGCATAGAGAATGAAAATATTCTCACCTTCAAAAACTCTCTCATTCTCTTTATCTTTCTCTGCCTCTCTCACTCTCCACAAACCCTCCATTTCACCAACGAAGTAATTTGAAGTTCTAACATTTGACATCAAGAGTTTGGTTCGATCCACCAAACATTTAGCGTGCAACATGAATTCTATCTCCAATGAAAAAGTCTCTATAAACCTAATCGCCCTTTATGGGAATAATTACGACAGATGGTGCAAGCAAATGAAAGTGTTGTTTGACTATCAAAAAGTTCTTGAAGTGATCAAGAATGGGGTGAATCCTCTTGTCGATGGTGCAACAGATGCGCAGCGAGCAATAGATATGGAAGATAAGAAGAAAGATTTTAAGGCGCTCTTTTTTATCCATCAATGTGTGGTAACAACTCTGAGAAAGTTGGTGATTGTGAATCTCCGAAGCAAGCATGGGAAATCTTGGAAAAGACATATGTAGGGGCTAGCAAGGCGAACCTGGTGAGGTTACAAACTCCCAAATGTCAACTTATTAATTTAAATGGAGCAAAAGTGGTAAATCAACGATTACGTGATGGGAATTACATAATTAGTGAACCAAATAAAAGCATGTAGAGAGACTGTTACGGGACAAAATATTGTTGTAAAAATATTGTGTTCTTTGAAGGCAACATTTGATAACATTGTAGTGGTGATTGTGGAATCGAAGCATCTTGCGACAATGAGCAAAAAGGAGCAACCAAGCTCTCTTGAGGCTCATTAGCAAAGGATGGGGGGATAAATAGTGACAAGGCAAAGGTACAGTATGCTTTGTAAGCTTAGTTAATGAGAAGAATAAGAGATCGAAAGGGAAAATGGCCCATGAAGAGTAAAAAGAATTTTTCAGATTTTTGGTGGAAGAGAAACCCAAAATTCAAAGGATTCGACTTTCCAAAAGGGTGAGAGCAACTGCAGCAAGAATGATGGTCAAGGCAACTTTAGAGGTGAAAGAGGAAAGATTGACAAAAGCAAGATACAATGCTTTAATTGTCAAAAGTTCAATCATTTTGCAAGAGAATGCAATGCGAACAAGAAATAACCTCAAGTGGATGAAGCCAAGTTTTCAAGACAAGAGTTTGATGAGGAGAGCACACTCTTGGGAAATGTGGCAGCAACAGGCAGCGGGATATCAGTAGCAGCAATTTCATGAATGTTGTTGAAACATGTTGTAACCAATTACGTAAAATCCGTAACTAGTTATAGGCATAAAAAATGTAATGGTGACTATGAGAGAAGTCTTTCAGAGCACTGAGGAATGGTATTTGGTCTCCGATTGTTCAACGCATATGACGTGGAGGAAGGATTGATTTGTCAAAATCAATTGTGCCCTGAAGAACAAAATGAAGTTTGTGGATGACACCACTCTAGAAGGTCGATGGGATCGGTGATGTTTTGATCATGAGAAAGGATGATAAACATTCCTTGATCAAATATATATTTTACATTCCATGAATCAAATGTAACCTTCTATGTTTTGGGCAATTGCTTGACAAGAGTTACAAAATTCACATGTAGAACAAGGCACTACGCGTTATAAACGTAAACAATGTTTTGTTCCTAAAAGCTCCTATAGATGCCAATGGAAATTTCAATGTTAATTTGAAATTTATAGAGCATATGCATCTTGCTACAGAGGGTAGTTGAGAAGAGTGGATATGGCACTACCGTCTCGGGCATCTCAATTTCTGATATCTCAATACATTGCAAAAGAACGAAATGGTAACAAGGTTTCCATTCATCAATACACCGGCTGAAGTTTGTGAAGGGTATGTGCAAGCGAAGCAACATAAAGGTAAATTTAGCAAGGATGCATGTTATAGAACCAAGCATCACCTTGAGGTGGTGTATTTCGATGTTTGTGGACCGATGCAAGTTAACTCGGTTGGTGGCAATAGTTATTTTGTCACATTCACCAACGATTATAATAGAAAGCTATAGAGATACCTAATCAAAAGAAAAGATGAGGTATTCAAAGTGTTTAAGAAGTTTAAGTCCATGGTTGAGCGGAAAAGCGGTCATAAGCTCAAAGTTCTCAAACAGATGGTGGAGGCAAATACGTCTTAAATGAGTTTGGCAAGTTTTGTGATCAAGAAGGGATATTACATGAAGTAGTACCACCCTATATACTGCAATATAGCGGTGTTTCCGAAAGTAAGAATCGATCGATTATGAACATGGTGATCTACATGTTGAAAGGCAGGAACTTGTCGAAAGAGTTATTGGGAGAAGCGGTATCGACACTGCCTATTCATTGAATGGGTGTCCAATAAAGAAGCTTGAGGATATAACATAGGAAAAGGGGTGGTCCGGATTCAAATCGAGTCTGAACCGTTTGAGATGTTTCGGTTATGTAGCATATCGATATGTTACGGGACAATTTAGAAAGAAGTTGGACGATAAGGGAGAAGTGATGATACATGTTGGGTATCACTCCATCGGAGGTAACAAGTTGTACGGTGCAGCAAACAGGAGGGTTGTGATCAGCCGAGACGTCTTTTTTGAAAAAATTAAAGAGCTGCAGCAGCTTGTAACCAGTTACGTTAAAGTTGTAACGGGTTACATCATTGAAAATTCATATTTTGTAGAGTTGAGAGTGCATAGCAGGCCTTTGTCGAAGCCTGGATTGAAAAGAATGTAAGAAGATCAACAAGGTAAAGAGGTTTTCCTCCAAGACTTCAAGATTGTGAGATGTTCTTAGACTACGAAGTCAACGATGATGGCGCTTTGGTCCATTTTACATATATGGTTGAATCTGTACCCGTGAAGACAGAAGAGGTCTTGAGTGATCCAAAATAGATTTTTGCAATGAGGAAGGATCTATAATCGATTGAGAATAATACTTGGGAGTTAGTTGATCTACTAGGAGGAAATAAGTCGATTGGTCTAAGATGGGTCTATAAGGTGAAGGTAAATCTCGGGTGCAGTTACCGTGCATAGATAAAAATTTATGCACCATGCATAGATTATTATGGACTCTTTGATCAAATTCTAAACATCAATTGTTATTACTCAATACTCAATACTCACCACTCAATACTCAATACTGGATTAAAAACATGATCCAATGACTTATGTAGGCTTATGCATGGTGCATAAGTAAATCCTTATGCACATTAGCCAAAGCCGTAAATCCCAATGATGAAATAATCGCGCATAAGGCTCGATTAGTTGCAAAAGGATTTTTGCAAAAAAAATTCATAAACTTTGAAGAGGTATTTGCACTGTTTGCTAGAATTAAAGCCATGATACTAGTTATTGGTATTGCAAATAACAACAATTAGTTCGTCTATCAATTGGATGTCAAATATGTGTTTTTTAACGGATCACTTGAAGAGGAGGTTTATGTGGAGCAGTCCCCTGGTTTTGTTGTAAAAAATCAAGAGTAAAAGTTCTACAAGTTGAAGAAAGCGTTATACAGTATGAAACAAGCTCCAAGAGCTTGAAACAAGAGTATAAATGGTTTCTTAAAGGAGATTGGCTTAAAGAAGTGTGTATCCAAACTTGGCGTGTATGTGAAGAAGCATATAAATGAAGGGGTGATAATCCTTTGTCTATACGTAGACGGCTTCATCTTATCTATGATTTATTATCATGTTATTTTGTAGCTTTTGTAGCAAAAGATGATCGGGACCTAGAGTCTTAACCTCTCAGAGTTTCTCATTTCGAACATTTGTCACTATATATTATCTATGGACCACCATGAGCATGTCTCGTAGTAGGGCGTTAGCTTCATCATTTTTCAAATGGTTCATCAGAGTGGTAACTTGTGGTGCGTCATCTTCACCTCATAGGTGTTGAGCCAACTTTTCCTCGACTTGAAGTGGAGGCTTTTCATTTGGTGGAGGTACAAAAGTAGTTTCAATTGGTTGGATCGGGTTCTTCAGGTGTGGGAAGTATGTAGTGAGTCCTTCTTCAAGATTGTGGTTTCTCTTCATAATCTCGCTAGGGACATATCATGGACGATTGGAGTTGTGTGTTCTTATTTTTTCCCCGATTTTCCAATCTGATGTTTGAGTAGGTTGTTGAACGTTAACGATTGTTCCCACAACCATCACCAATTCTCTTATTTATAAAGAATCAAACCGAACCACGCGGTTTTGTTAAGAAATGGTCCAAACACATCCATTCCAAATACGGTTTTTTGCGGTTTTGGTTTGATTCGGTTCGATTTTGCGGTTTTCTATTTGGTTGGTTCGATTTTGAACACCCCTAGTCAAAACTGACCTCCTAATCATATTAGACGGTCCATTAAGCCAGATGTTGGTGGTGAAATAATAAAAAACAAAAGTAAGATCACTATCCAAATAGACAGGCCTCATTTGTATAATTCGTTATATCATTTGGTAGTCATTCTTCAATCATTTATCATATTTGGTATTTTCCTATGGCAAGTCCATACTTGTTCTTGAGGTCATAAACCCTTCCTTATTTTTTTACTCTCTTTGTCTTATAAGAAGTGTCTCATTTGCATTTTTTTCTCTCAAAATAATTGTCGATTTACAATTTCAATACAATATTTATTATTATTTTTCACTACTATACCCCTACTTTTTAGATTTTAATTTATTCAACTACTTTATTAACTACAATTAATAAGAATATTCAAGTAAATGATAGTTTTTCACTAAAATCAATATATCTAATCATTTTGTTAAGAACAACGCGTTGCTCCAATATGACACTTTTGTTGAGACTGAGAGAGTACTTGAATGTAAAAGATATCATAAGTCATTAGTCTTACTTCCTCCGTCTCATAACAATTGTCTCATTTGCACTCGCAAAATAAACGCCTATTTAAAATATCAATACAACATTTATTTATTTATTACTATTATATCCCTATTTATTATATTTTTTAACTACTTCACTATCTATAAAAAATAAAGGTATCTTAATAAACAATATTAATTTTATCATTAAGACTAACATCTAATTATTTTTTTAAAAACGATGCAGAGTTCAAATAAAACTCTTGAGACGGAAGAAAGGAGTATGTGCTTTAAGTTAAACTTCCTCTTCACTTTACTAGTTCCTTGTTGGGCCATGTGTTATTGAGCTAGATGCCTTGTTGCACTGTGAATCAATGGAGTACACATCTTATTGGATCTTGGGTAATTGCCTATCATCTCCATTCATGGAGAACTTATTTAAATTCATATACCTATAAGAAATTTTATTTCAAAATACATATTCAACGAGAGCTTAGACTTCGTTAAGTTATCTCTGATTAATTTATTACTAGTACAAGGTTCTAAATGCAAAACATATTTGATTGACTCGTTCAAAAATAAGCTTGACCTTTTAACGGAATGGACACGTATTAAATCCACCCATACTCGATCTAGACAGAGTTCCAATCTAGGAAGAAGAAATGGACAGCAGTCGTCATGTGTTCATGTCTGAAAGGGTTGAAAAGGATAAATAATTTAAAAGGAAGCAGCTTTGCATCGACAAAGATAGTAAAGAGAAAAAAGTGTAAAACGACAAAATATATAATAATTTTATTAATGTAGATTATTAAAAAAATTAAGAGTGTGACATCAAAGAAGTTCAAGTGGGAATGGGTATAGTCATTTGATTCTGCATTAATTAAGACATTTGTTAAAATGTAGAGTCGGTGGTTAAAGAATGTGACGCAAATTCAATGCAGCATCGTGCTTGTGTACAAATAGTATGAAAAATAAATAAAATAGTCACAACTAAACAGTACAAAATAGTGCTATACTATAGTTTTGTGAGAAATACTGACAATGACTTTTATTGGCCTTCGAGTGTGGTTCAAATGCACCACATTTAATTTAAGTTTAAATAAAGTTATAAAATTAAAAGAAATTTTTTTATAGACCACACATTTCACAGGATCTCTTTTAGGGTGTGTTTGGTGGAGAGAAGAAGTTGAGTAGAGAGAAAGAGGTGAGAAAGAATAAAAGGTGGAGAAAGAGATGAGAAATAAAATAGATTTGGTGTATTGTTTGGTATAAGAGAATGAAGAGAGAAATAGAAGAGAAAGAGATGATATTATTTTTTAAAAAGACTAAAATATCCTTGAGTTAAAATCAATATATAACTTATATTTAATTTAACTAATAATATATTTTTATTTATTTATAAATAAATTTGTTTTAATTATTTATTAATTATATCCCATAAAAATATATTATTTATTAATAACAAAATTATCAATTTAAAATCCAATTTTTTTAAACCAACGTGTGGTTATTTTTTTATAATTGAAAGAAGAAGGAAATAAATTATATTTTGAAAAAGCAATGGCATATAAGACTTTGTGGACATTAGGGGTGCTCGCGGTGCGGTTTGGGCGGTTTTGACGAAAAAAATCATCCGAACCGCAAGAGAAAAAATAGTGCGGTTTAATTTGGTTCGGTTGACTTTTAAAAAAAATCCGAACCAAACCAAACCAAACTAATGCAGTTTGGTTCGGTTCGGTTGGTTCGGTTTTTTACAAATATTTTATTGAGCCATACATACACACACACACATATATATACTCCCTCCGTCCCAAATTATAAGAGAAAATCACTTTTTAGATTCATTGAAGAATTAATGTATTTGGTCTTTATATAGACCAAATACATTAATTATTCAATGAATCTAAAAAGTAATTTTCTCTTATAATTTGGGACAGAGGGAGTATATGACAACATAATTTTATATTTAGACATTCATACACTAACAAATAACAACAAAACTCGTCATATTTTGACAACAATTTTCCATGTAATATGTAAAAATTAAATTAGACAAAAGTAGAATATTAAACATAAAATAATAGCATAAAACAATATAAAATTATTGTAATGAAACAAAAAAATAGAAGAGACGAAAGATTAGTGAAGGTGAAAAAGAAAAAGAAAAAGTGTTGAGAGATTAGAGAAGAAGATGTGCGATAAAAATGAAACTGAAATACGGAACATTTACATAAAAATGAGAAGGTGAAAAAGAAAGAATATAGGAGAGTAAAGATTATAGAAGAAGAGGGAAGATGTATGTGGCAAAGAAGGTGAAATAATGTTATTAGAGATTTGAGAAGATCAGGACTGAAATTATATGTGTAAGGATGAGAAAATTGTTCGTATTCATAAGGCTAATGTATAATAGGTTTAATTTTGGTTGGATGTGAGTTAAGTAAAATTTAGGTTGTAACATAATGCGGTTTGATTCGGTTTGGTTTGGTTTACAAAATACAAACCGCAAACCAAACCGAACCTTGCGGTTTTGTTAAAAAATGACCCAAACTAATCCGAACCAAATGCGGTTTTTTGCGGTTTCGGTTTGGTTTGGTTTGGTTTGCGGTTTTCTATTGGGTTGGTTTGGTTTTGAGCACCCCTAGTGGACATCCTTGCTATTTCTTCTCATTTTAGGGGAGAAAGAAAAAAGGTATGGGTCCCACCATTTATTCTTCTCTCTTCTCATTTTCTCTGCTTGCCAAGCAGAAGAAATCCTCTACTTCTCTTCTCTTTCTCTCTTCCCAATCTCTCTCTTCTTAATTTCTCTCAAACCAAGCAAAGCCTTAAAAAAGAAAAATAGTTTGTACCTTAAAAAAGAGAAATAAAAAAAGAGCCGACATGATGGAATAGCTAACAAAGCGCGTGGAGTGCACATAGATACGAAGAGCGTGAGAGTAAAAGTGACAGAGGTCTACAATCCACATCATACAAAAAAAACGAAGCAGTTGAGTTGAATTTGGATAGAAAATTACAATGCACACGCAATCACGCGTACGGAGGTCTTTGCGAAAGCGGTACGATAGGTTGATAATCGAGATTCATATGTTCTTGTTAAATTACTCCCTCACTTCCATTTTTAATTTATTGCATTTCTAAGTTTTTTTTTCAAAGTAGTATTTATTTTATGAAACGGTGTGATAATAATAAGAGGAAAAGGTTAACTGACACTATAATAATAATTTTATACTGTCAATCAATTACAACTTATATCAAAATAAATTATATTTTAATTTAAATTTTTTTTTAACGATAAGATATTTTATTAGTTTTCTATTAGATGACATTGTAAAATAATTTTACACTGTCAGTGTATATAAATTAAACTCTAATAATAATTACTTGTTAAGTATATGTTTATTTTTTGTAGTAGAAGACATAAATGGAATTTCAAATTATAATTTGTCATAAAATGATTTTATTTATTTTAAATTTAATTTAAATTATAAATCATTTTACAAATACGTGTTTTAAGTAAAAGTTATTTTACAATTTTTCCTTTAAAATACTATTATCAAATTATAAATAATTTTTCTTTCACGTACAAGATTATTCAAGTTCTTTTTTTAATTCCCGTAAAATTTTCACAACGACACAATATTTGGATGCATACAAAATTTAAAAACAACACAATTTTACGTGTTTGAATTCATACACATGTGCACTCACACGGAATTTGATATGCATAAAAACTGATAGTTTATCATAATTTTTTATTTATTTATATGTGATATGTATAAATTAGTACATATATTAGAGTGCGTTGATCTTAAAACTAAAGACTCCATTCTCTCACCCATTTGTTTTAAGGGGTACTGTCTAACTTTTATATGTGATGTCTATCTCAATGAACCTGAAAGTGTCAAAATAGACTTATTGATACATTGTCACACAAACACACAATATAATACAGTGCTTTGAGTAGAAGACCAGGACTGTAATATATATATATATATATATATATATATATATATATATATATATATATATATATATATATATATATATATATATATATATATATATATATATATATATATATATATATATATATATATATATATACTCTAGTGTCTCTACCCGTGCGAGGTACGGGATAAAATTTCTTATAAAAATATTTTATAATTACTTATAATTTATAAATAAAGTTTTATTAACATTATAATTTTTTTTTGATTAGCTGCATGCAAAAAAAAATTTTATGAATAATTAACTATATTTTATTTATAAGAATATCTTTATTATTTAAAAATTTAATTTATTTAACTATAAAAAAATTAAATTTTAAATTATGATGCTAATTTAAATCGAATAGATTTTGTTAGTTTTTTTTGTAGGTTACCAAAAAAATGATTTAGTCTTTAAATAAATAATATTAATTAAGAAATTAAAACAAAAATCTTTTTTAAAGTTGCTGAAATAAATAAATAAGATCTCATTTTAAAGATGATCTTCATTTCTGAGAAACAATATATATGAAATCAATTTTAATTTATAAAATTTATATATTTATAATTTTTTTTAAATAAAATGATAAAGATTAGAATCCAATCAAAGAAATTATAAAAATTAAAAGTATAAACATTTATAGTATGTTGTGATTTGAAGAGATTTAATTTTAGGAAAACAACTTAGTTTTATTATTACATGTCTGAAATAATTTATAAGATTTAAAATGTCAAATAAAAGCGTTTTAGTAATAATAATAATATTTTTATTATAATATAATAATAATAAATAAATATAACAATAATAATATTAATATAATATTCAATCACCACTATTAATAATAATAATATAAATTATATATATTATTATAATATTTAGCAAATAATAATAAAAGTTTTAATATTTTTATATTATAATTTTCATAGTTAAATTTTAATATTATATTATAAAATTTATATTTCAGAATACTCCGTTTAAAAGCATCTCTTAAATAAAAAGTAAAATAAATATATTATGTGAAAAAATATTTTAGTTATCCTACAAATTTCCTACAAATTAGAGGAGGGATAAATTTACTCTAAGAATAAGTGTAGAAGACTTACTCCAAATTTATATAGATTTCTAAAAATAATTAGATTAAATGATCAATTAAAATCGTTAGATTATTGATAATCAATGGTTAAGATTTAGAGTATGTCTTCTACACTTACTCTTGGAGTAAATATATCTCTCCTCATATATGCCGGATTTGAAAAAAATATAGTACTGTAACATTGATATTTTAGGGTGTGTTTGTTCGAAGGATTAAAATAATAATCCTGGGAATATTATTACTGGGAATTTTATTCCCATTTATGTGTTTGGTGACTAATATAATTTCCTGAAAATATTTATGAAATATATTTAATTTAATTTTTAAAATTAAAAATAAATAAATTGAAATGCTTTTAAATGAGAAGTTATGGGTGGTTACTTTTTATTCCCATGGAAATGTAATATTCCCACCCTATAACATGGAAATAGAAATGGACAATATTACGTGGAAAATAAGTTCCTAGAAATTAGAAGTTCTTAGACATGATTTATCAAAACTTAAAACAAATATAAAAATTAAAAATATTTCAACCTTTATTCCTGAGAATAAGTTTGCGATGCATGAAACAAACGCCCCCTTATTCTCTCTTTTATCTACACTTTCCCACCTTGTGCTTGATGTAATTAGTTATAAACTTATAATATATTTTGCTTTTTCAAACTTTATGTTTTTAATTTTTCTTTATTTAATCCTATGTGTTGTGATGCAGATCGTATATGTGATCATCATTAGTTAAATGAATATTTGTAAGTCCAATATTCCAACTGCGAACCAACTCAACAATTCCTTTTATAAAATCATTGAGGAAATAATAATGGTACAATCCCAAACGCGGCTTCACCGACACACGACAATTGGTGCAATCTTCTTCCGTTAACAAATCACACAAAGCATTGATGGGGTCATATGCCAATATTGTATAGGAGGCCTCGCCTCTTTTTCTTTATAATTTCAAATCCATTGACAAATAAAATACTGTCGTTTCAAAATAACTTAACGTAAACAAAAATCATCTTAATTAATATTACTTACAATTTAATATATTCTACTTTATAGTTATAGTAATATATTAATACATTATTAAAATATTTAATTTATCGTATAAAAAAAGAAAAACAGAAAGAATAAGGAGACATAAAACCTGATTTTTATTTAATTAATTAAATGTGCGATATTTTGAATTTAAATAAATGTAATGTGTAAATTATTTTTCATTTAATTAAAAGATGTCAAATGATATTATTCAAATTAGAAAATGCACAAATGACATGCATTTAGTCGGTTTGAAACTAAAGAATTCTCTAATTCTCCATGTTAGCATATTCAACAACAAATATGATTTCATGCAATTCAACTGAAAAGAAGGTGTAAATTCTAATCTTAATTGAGAAAGTTCACACGAATGTTTTTAAAATACTCTCAAATATGTCACCACAAATTGATATTCTAGAATTTTCTCTTGAAGGTTCATCCGTGTTGTACTTAATTCAATTATGACTAAAAAACACTAATTAATTTGTAAGATTCCAAGTGCGTGAGGAGGTAGACATTTGATGTCAAAACATTTAATAATCGCAAGCTCGTAAATTGAAGAGTGCATATGCCTCTTGAAAGAAGTAGATGATATATAGGCCAATTGTTTAACATGAAGAATGTATATATATCAAAGTCAATGTTACCATTTTAAAGCATGACATCATTTCTTTTGTGTCATGTTTTTAAAGAATTGTTATGATGAGAGTCATGATCAAATTCTAAATTTGAGAGCTCTAATTTCTACAAACAAGTTTAAATATGTTTTCGTAACTAGTTTTATCAATGTTCATGCCAAACAATCACTCTGTCCAATGCTAGAAAAGTAAAATGTACATGGATCTCATAAATAAGTGATTTACAGTATTCACATCATGATTGTAGAGAGAACACCTCAAAATCATATGTGTTCCCCTTCAAATCAAGTTGACTTCTGTTGCAATAACATTATGCATAAACTTCTAAGTTACTAATGACTTAGCAGGTAGTATGTAGGGATGTAAATTAAATTTTGTCCAAGAAGGCTCAATGTGACCCCTCTTAATACAATTATATGCATCTTTAAAAAATAGATCACCATTTGTAGATCTTGTCCAAATAGGTTTATCAACATTATTATTAATAAATGAAAAGTTAATTTTCAAAATGTCTTCAATTACTTAAGGAGGCAAAATGAATAAGCTATGAGGAATGTTCCAATTGATGTCTTGGATAATTGAGTTGACCTTAACAATTTGCATAAATTGAATATCCACTGGTAATACTAGGTGTAAATATTTAATTTTGTATTCCAACCAATTGTAAGTTCATAAACCAATATTCTTCTCATTATCAACCTTCCATCTACGACATCCCTTTAGAAAGGAAAATAAATTCTTAATGGCATACAATATTGAAGAAGAAATATGATGCATGATTGATTTTTTGTGCCTGAAGTATCTACTAATAAACTTAAAAGACCATTAATTATTAATAGTCAACAACTTCTAACAAAGAGATAAACAACAAACTTTATTTATCGTCTTAATATTTCTTAGACCAAGACCTCCTTTAGACAAAGGTGGCCAATAACCTTCCAAGATGTAGTAATCAAATTTCTATTGTCTATGCTACTTGTACACAAAATTTTTAACGAAAAAAATCTATTTTGTTAAGAAGATTTGTTGGCCATTCATAAATCCTAAGGCTATATATAAAAATGTCTTATATGACTGACGAGACCAATTGAACACTACCCATCATAGAAAGAATGTACCCATTTCAATTAACTAGCTTGGCAAATACTCTATCTGCTATGATCTGGAGATGACGAGTTCTAGGATTTCCTTTCAATATAAGAACTATGATATATGTACTATAGTGAATCAAAGAATATCTACAATGTGCCTCAACCTAGATCCAGAAGTACCTCCACCACAAGGCTTACATTTAGTTGGGCTGATGTGATGATCAAAATTTTGACCATATTCTTGAAGGATATGGTTAATGAATTGAGCATTTTTCCTAGTAATTTTGAAAAATATCATAAGGTCATCTACAAAAAAGTGTGGTTAAGAATGATTGTCTTACCAACTAATATGTATATCCACTTATACTGATCCACCAATATAGATAGCAACCTAGTAAGTATCTCATCAACAATGTAGAAGAGTAAGGGAGAATGGAGATCTCATAAGTTCAACTAATGTTTAACTAGACCAGAGAATCAAAAGGACAATAAAATTGAATGTTTATTTGCATTGACTTATTTGAACTTACGTAGTAGCATAATTTTTGTGAGATGATTTGTTTGAGAGAACTTATGAAAACACCGTATGACATTATTCATAGGATTTCTTTTAACTTATTTTCATAAAATTTTCAAGATAACTAAGTTTTACTTTTATATTTAAATATAAAGTATAAAATATAATATAAAAACAATAAATTCATTCATATTTATTAAAATAGTCCGGCCTATAGATTTATAAGACTTTTTGTATGACATTTGGCCTAATCTATTTAACTAAATAAACTTATAAAAAAATCTAGGCCTTTTCTATTTAAAAAAAACTTGATCTGACCTTGATCTGTGTAGGTTAGACGTCTATTGTCGCCCCTAATTGACATGTCTTGTGTCTTGTTTTATTTCTTAATATATTGATCTTTGCCTTTTTAAATAAAAAACGTATCTTATATTTTTAATCTCTAATAAATTGAAAATAAATTCATTAATTAATATTAATCAATATTTATTTACATCAGAACACACACTTTAAAGTTTTTGCTATCTATATAAAAAGTTTAGACTATGAAAGAATATTTTCATCATGAATTAAATTTGTACCGCATGACAAGAAAATAGTCGGCACCGCAACAAATGCTCCCTCGCCCCTTCTTCTTTCTCTTTCTACACTTTTGACTCCAAGTCTAATAGTTTGTGTTATGTTATTCTAAACTAAACACACACTTCACATTAGTGTCACTCACCCAAACACACCCACCCCACCCATTTTTGTTCTCTCCTTTTTCACTTTCACTCTCATTTAACTGCATTACATTACATTCACAACCCCTTCATTTTCTCTCTCTAGATCTCTCATCTTCCACATTGTACACAACACACAACACAAACTTCAACTTCCATGGCTGACACCACCAAATACACACCCATATCCACCACCATCACCACCACCACCACTCCTCCTAACAACCTCCACAAACTCGACTTCAAAAACCTCTTCCCCATTCTCAAAACCAAAACAACCATCACTCTTGCTTACACTTTTATGCTCATTTTCATCGCTTTCACTCTCTTCCTAGCCTTTTCCCCTTCTTCCACCACAACAATTTCCTCAACACCCAACCTTTCTACTTCCCAATTCTCTTCCATTTTCTCTTACTTTTTCCCAAACACCACCACTCCACAATCTTCACAAACTCACAACACAACCAATCCTTTCGATCCAATCCAAACCAACACCTCCACAACTAGATCCACCAATGCAACTTCTCAATCTCCAATTTCCAACACAACTACAAACACACAAAAAAATTCATCACAAGATGTACTTCCTATTCCTGTTCAAATTCCAATTCCAATTCCAACTCCAACCACAAACAACACTCAAATTGCAAAAATAGAACCATCTACGGTCAAAAATCACACATCAATTTCTGATGGAACAAACTCAAATCAAACCACAAATGTTACTCTTCAAGGAGTTGCTCCAGTTGCTCCAGTTACTCCTCACCAGAATCTAAGTTCTAATTCTTCTTTAAAAGGTGTTGATTTGAATAACTACACGGCTTCACTTGCTAAGAAGAAGAACAATGGGAAAAGCAAGTACACAGAGTTGATGGAATCTCTGATGAATTGTGATTTTTTTCATGGTGAATGGGTGAAAGATGATTCTTATCCTCTATACAAACCTGGTTCTTGTTCAATTATTGATGAACAGTTCAATTGTATAAGAAATGGAAGACCAGATAAAGATTTTCAGAAATACAAATGGAAACCTAAGGGTTGCACTCTCCCAAGGTATAAAGTTCAATTTTTTTGGGATTATTTTATGATTTTTGTTTGTTTGTTTGGTTTAACTTCATAAGATTTTCCTTATTTGTGTTAGTTTTTTTGTTTTTGTTTTCACTAGTCAATTTTATGATTTGATTTGGGGTTTTTTAATATATTTTGTAGTTTACTATAATTGATCTGTTTTTCAATTTTTTGGGGGTTTTATTTTATTTTAGTAGAGTTGAATTGTTAATATGTGTGTGTAATTGAACTTGTTGTTTTTTTTTTATAGGTTGGATGCACATAAATTGCTTGATTTGTTGAGAGGGAAGAGATTGGTTTTTGTTGGTGATTCTCTCAATAGGAATATGTGGGAATCACTTATTTGTATACTGAAAAATTCTGTGAAAGATAAAAAGAATGTTTATGAAGCAAATGGAAGAGTTCATTTTAGAGGGGAAGCTTCTTATTCGTTTGTGTTCAAAGTAAGTATTGATATTGGTTTTTTATGTGTTTTTTGTTCTTCTGTTATTGACTTGTTATTAGTTATTACTCTTCTGCTAATGATATTGGTTTGGTATTGATGGTTTTGTAGGATTATAACTTCTCTGTGGAGCTTTTTGTGTCGCCGTTTTTAGTTCAAGAGTGGGAAATGCCTGATAAAAATGGGACAAAGAAGGAAACACTTCGTCTTGATTTAGTTGGTAGATCTTCAGATCAATATAAAGATGCAGATATCATTGTCTTTAATACTGGTCACTGGTGGACTCATGATAAAACTTCTAAAGGGTAAGTGCGTTTTTATAATTTCCGTTTCAAAGTGATTGTGAATTTGCATTTTGCAATTGAGGCTCGTTTTCTATTTATTGTTATCAACTGTGTATTCATAATTGTTTTTCAAAGTTTCATAATAGAGGAAACCTTGTTATGAATGTTGATTAAGTTGGGTGTGGAAATTTCTAGGAAGGACTATTACCAAGAAGGTAGCCATGTCTACGATGAAATGAATGTTCTTGAAGCGTTCCGAAGAGCTATAACAACTTGGGGCAGGTGGGTCGATACCAACGTAAATCCATCCAAGTCCTTAGTCTTGTTTAGAGGCTATTCTGCTTCCCATTTCAGGTAAAGAGCAGATGAATTGATGCTTTTATACTTCTTATGGTCTTACATTCTTGAACTGACTGTTGGTTTCATTTTCATTACTCATGCTGGGAACATGTTTATTCATTGATCATCATTAGACCATGGAATTAGAAAGATCGGTCGATAGAATTTCTATTGATTGGGTTTAGTTTTGTTTTGAATCAAGATAGACTCGCATGTATCAACATACTGATAACCATGGTTTTTATTTTAATGCAGTGGTGGGCAATGGAATTCAGGTGGACAATGTGACCATGAAACTGCGCCCATCGATAACGAAAAGTACCTAACAGAATACCCACCTAAGATGAGGGTGTTGGAGAAGGTGCTTAAGTATATGAAAACACCTGTATCCTATCTGAATATCACAAGGATGACAGATTTTCGGAAGGACGGTCATCCTTCAATATACCGGAAGCAAAATCTATCCCCCGAAGAAAGAAAATCACCATTGAGATACCAAGACTGCAGTCATTGGTGCCTTCCAGGTGTTCCTGATGCGTGGAATGAGATTCTCTATGCCGAAATTCTAATGAGGGAGTACCGAAATCAGCATCAGCAGAAGGGATCATAGGTAAAGAAAGAACTCCCACAAACCCCTTCCTCCCTTATACATTATATCCAATGTGTTAAAAAGATGAAATAGATACAGATGCAATATACATACAGAAAATGCCTTTTTTTCCACCTATTTGTCTTAAAAAAGTTCATAAAGTTGAGTGAAACAGTAGTGTATAATTAAGAGATGTGGTTACCATGACTTGGTGAGGAGAGGAGAGGAGAGAATACTATATATGGTGGCTTAGTTTGTCATTGTAAATCATACATCCATTGTCTCTACATTTTCTTCCTAGCCTCAAAGGGTGATTGGTATTGTAAATCTCTTATCAACTTGATTTTTTGTTTAGTGTAATCAAACTTCTGATGAATAATCTTTAAATTATTTTATTTATATATAATTTATTATTGGAATGTAGCTTTTATTAAGCCACTAATTGTGGGACTTTACAAAGCTTTTTTTCTCCATGTAGGAAGTTGACCTATTGAATTAACTTTTTGACAATGACTATTGAGTTATGTTTGTTTTAATGAAGTGGACTCATAGTTGGGTTTATGATGATGACTTATTAAGAATTTTATTTTTGTTTTTTAACTAAAATTTTCTAAGATTAAAATTTTCTTTATGTTATTCTCCTATCTTTATTTTAGAACAAGATTTGGTGAAGGAGAAGTCATGGTATTTCTGTATATTTTAATTGTCTTATGGAAAAAAATAAATGAAAAAAATAATTATTAAAATATTTAGAAAATAATTAAACCACATAAATGAAGTTTGATCTTTATTAAAATATTTAGAAAATAAATAACACAATATATATTTTATGCCCGTAATAGTTACACTATTCAACTAAACACTTACAAATTAATATTTTACAAACATAATATTTTATATAAATTATATAATATTATCATTTATTTAAAGATGCTATAACATTATTTTTACAACTTGCAATATATTCGTTATTAGAAAAAAGAAAAAGAAAACATTCATTAATAGTGCATGATAATTGGTGACTTTAATGGAATTATTTATTTATAACTATTAGATGACTTAAATGGAATTATTTATTTATAACTATTAAGATTCTTTTGATTTTTTTCCTTTTAATAACTCTTTGTATTAACTAAATTTTTCACTAAGATACTATAGATTATATTACACATTCTTTTAGAAATGTATAATAAATACTTATAGATTATATTACACATTCTTTTAGAAATGTATAATAAATACTTATATAAGTAATTAGTAAATTTAATACTTCAACAATTTTTTAAATATTCCTGTTATTTATTTAAAGGTTCTATATTTAAAAACAGAAGTTGTATTTATCAACAAAAGTGTTAATTATATGCCGAATTGGCTTAAATAACACACCAATTTCTTTGATCTAGTTTAATAGATTAAGGTTCTATATTTAAGAACAGAAGTTGTATTTAACAACAAAAGTGTTAATTATATACTGGCTTAAATAATACACCAATTTCTTTGATCTAGTTTGATAGATACATATGATCCGTTCATAAGTTTGATTTGGTAGAGAGAACCATAGTTCATTAATTAGAAGAGGATTAAAATCATTTGATATTAAAATTGACTTCGAATCAGATTAAACAATTCAATAGGCCAAATACCGGTAGTGAAAGAAAAAAATATGAAGACTTTTAGTCTTCTCACTCTTAGTGGAGAAAAATTACATTAACGAAAGACTTTTATAAATTGAAAAATCTTTATATCCACACTTATTAATATTATATTTGTTACACTTTGAAAGACAAATAAAAGTATTATACTTGTTTAATTTTCATATGAAGTTATGTTGTTTGAGATAATTAAATATTAAAGTCTTTTAATAATAAATTTTATGTAAATATAAATAAAAATTTAAACTCCGTCTCCATTTTTTGAATTCTTTTTCTATTATTCTCTCCTATTATGTTTTTGGAAGGTAGACTTTTTAATGAAAACTTTTATTTTATTATTTTAATTTAATGCATTTATATTTGTTTTATTATTGCAATTAGATCATAGCTAGTATATATTGTTACTTTGTTAGCTTATAGAGATTAAATATGTGTTAATGGTAAAAATTTTATCATTAAAATTTTGCAGTGTTTGTTTGAAATTGAATTTGCATTATAGTATAACAATGTTTTAATTATGTTTTACTTTATAATTTTATTTTTAGCAAAAAGTAATGGAATTTTTTTTCAAAATAAAATAATGTGTAATCCCCAATTACTTGATGAATGTAGATTAAAATTAGATCCACTCAAGGAAAAAAAAATCAAATTCAAATTGGAAAAATCTTTATAAAAACCATTGTTTAATTTGAAAAAATTTAATATTATCATCCAAGTGATAAAAAAAAAATTATGAGAAATTATTTATATAAGGGTTTCTTCAATTAAAAAAAATTAATTTCTCACAAAAAATGTGAAAAGATCATTAAATATTTTCGAAACATTAAAAATCATATAAAACATTTATGATGTATATTTATATTTTTGTAAAATGGAGTATATATCTATATATACTAACCCCGCTATACAAAAATTTTGGGTCTCTCCCTCTTACAAATTAATATTTTACAAATATAATATTTATAGAAATTATATTTATAATTATATTATGTAGCATATAATAATGTCATTTATTTAAAGATATTTTAACATTTTTTTAAGAATGTATTTAAAGATGTAAAACTTACAAAATATTCATTATTAGAAAAGGAAAAGAAAATATTCATTATTAATGCATGATAGCAGATGACTTAAATGAAATTATTTATCTATAACTATTACGATTCTTTTGATTTTTTTTCCTTTTTATAATTATGTATTAATTAACTTTTTCATAAAGATATTATAGATTATATTACATATTCTTTTATAAATGTATAACAAATACTTATATAAATATTAATTAATTTTTTCTCATATAATAGTAAACTTGTAAAGTTATATAAACAATTAGTAAATTTAATACTTGATGAATGTAGATTAAAATTAGATCCACTAAAAAAAAAATCAAATTCAAATTGGAAAAATCTTTATAAAAACCATTGTTTAATTTTAAAAAATTTAATATTATCATCCAAGTGATAAAAATAAAATTATGAGAAATTATTTATATAAGGGTTTCTTCAATTAAAAAAATTATTTCTCACAAAAAGTGTGAAAAGATCATTAAATATTTTCAAAACATTAGAAATCATATAGAACATTTATGATGTATATTTATATTTTTGTAAAATAGAATATATATCTATATATACTAACCACGCTATACAAAAAATTTGGGTCTCTCCCTCTTACAAATTAATATTTTACAAATATAATATTTATAGAAATTATATTTATAATTATATTATGTAGCATATAATATTGTCATTTGTTTAAAGATGTTTTAACATTTTTTTTTTAAGAATGTATTTAAAGATGTAAAACTTACAAAATATTCATTATTAGAAAAGGAAAAGAAAATATTCATTATTAATGCATGATAGTTGATGACTTAAATGAAATTATTTATCTATAACTATTACGATTCTTTTGATTATTTTTTTCCTTTTTATAACTATAATTAACTTTTTCATAAAGATATTATAAATTATATCACATATTCTTTTATAAATGTATAACAAATACTTATATAAATATTAATTAATTTTTTCTCATATAAGAGTAAACTTGTAAAATTATATAAATAATTAATAAATTTGATACTTCAACAAATTTTTAAATATCCCCATTATTTGTAAAGTTATATAAATAATTAATAAATTTTATACTTCAACAAATTTTTAAATATCCCCATTATTTATTTTAAGGTTCTATATTTAAGAATGGAGGTTGTCTTTGTGTGCGATATGTTTTGGTATGTGGTGAATAACAAATTGTTGGCATGATATGTGGTAAGATATTCATGATGGTTGTGATTGAATATATGATTGTTATTGTGCTTTGTTGTAATTGCTAATTGGTATATGAATCTTGTACAATTGGTGAATAATTCAATGTGTGAATTATTGTGGTATGCAGTATGTTAAGATGTGTTTGGATAATCTTAATTGAATATGTGTTGAGGTAATTGTACATGCTTTCATGATTGGCTTTGAAATATAGGCGGTGAAACTTGGGTTCACATTGGTTGGCTTTGAAATATAGGCGGTGAAACTTGGGTTCACATTGTTGGCTTTGAAACATAGGCGATGAAACTTGGATTCACAATTGTGGAAATGATCTTGTCCGAATCGAAAGCGTGGCTTGGATTCTAGATATTGAATCGGAGAGCAGTGAAACTTTGGTTTCACATGGTACCACATGCAATGAGTCACATTTACTACATTCGAGTCACATTGTGTGTTATGTGATTGATTTTGTATCGATGTGATTGCTTTGTGTGATAATTGGTATATAGTGTATGAACGTATATTTTGAGGAGAGTGATGAATTGTGAAATGTATTCTTGTTGTGTTTTGCATTTTCCATTATTATGTTTATATATAATAATTTGAATTCTCACCCTTCTATTTGAATGATTTTCATCGTAACATCCCAATTTTTCTATTTTATTTATCTAATAATTATTTTATTATTATTATTATTATAATTATTTACTTATTATTTGGGTGATCATTATTTAAATGTGTATTATTGTGTTAATTTGGCTAATTGAGTTATTATAATTATTGGTGGAATAATGAAATAATAGCTAATGGGCCTAAATAGTTGAAATAGAATGGATGTCTAAGCCCAATTAGAGAGAAAGGATAAAGTACGAGTTGAATTAGGTCATTTCATAACATTAACATTTGGTAAGAAGAGAATATAAGAGAAATAGGGAGAAAGAGAAAATTGGGGGAAATCTTGAAGAAGAAGGAATTTGATTTGAGGTAAGGGGAAAATTTTCATTATCTTGAATGTATGAGTATGTAATGAGTAGTAGTGGTAGTATGATAGGTATTTCATTTCTCTTCATTTGATAGATTTTCACATGTTAGGGTTTAGGTTGAATCCATGGAATTTGTGGTAGTAATCATGTTTGATGATGTTTGTATGTGAACCCATGGTTAGAAATATGTTTAGTAACCTTATATGTGTGTTAAATCGCCGCTTGAATGAGTTTTGGTTGCTTAGAATCGTATTTGGAGTGGTATGAAATGTGCTGAAACGCACAGAGTTTTTCTGGTTTTGGTGTTGTTCGTTGGGTGGGCATCTTGCTTCGTCGGGCGAGTGTGTTCTCACATGTCTGTGCCAAGCGAGACCAGTGGCCGAGGAGTTGCCAAGTTTCTGTAATAGAGAGGCGGACGAGCAGATTCTTCCGCCGGGCGAATATGTCCTGTTTGGAAAAAAATTGTAATGTGCATAACTTTTGATCCTTAACTCCGTTTTATGTGCCGTTTGAAGCATTAAGAAGCTAATGTAATTATTTATATGATAGGATTGGACTGGTTAACACTTAATGATTTAATCAAGATGTTGTTGTATGAATGACATATGATTATCGTAATGTGTATTTTGATTTGGTGAATTCTGTATAGCATTTATTGACATGTTATGTGATATGATATAGATCATGTGTGTGAATATGTATATGCTATTTCGATGTGTTTGTTGAGCATGATTACTTGATGCATTTTGTACAATTGGTAGATAATTCAATGCGTGAAATTATTGTGGTATGCCGTATGCTAATATTGTATGGATAATCTTAATTGCATATGTTTTGTGATAATTGTACATGTATTCATGGGGAGATTGTACTCTAGTTGGCTTTGATCCTTGTGTGGAAACATAAGCGACTTTGTTCCTTTTGTGGATTCAGAAGCGATGAACTATATGTTCACATTTTGAGGGCTTTGATCTTGTCCATATCTGAAGCGTGATTCTGGTTTTTAATTGGGAGCGTGAGCTTGATACTCACATGGTACCACATGCATGAGTCACATTAATTGCATTTTGAGTTGCATATTTATGTTATGTGACTACTTTAAATGATGTGTTATTTGTGTGGTAATTGTATTTGTGTTATGTGTGATACTTATGAGACTTGTTTAAATTATGAAGTGTGATGAATGTTTATACTATGGTATGCTATGTTCATTGTACATATATTATATAGTCATTATGATTTAAATTCTCACCCTTATGTTTGAATGAGGTTCATTGTGACATCTCTTGGTACTACAAAGTCTCACATCCATACATGCTTCCAGCTGCAGAGGGAGGTACGCCCAGACCAACCCACAAGGAGATTCTCCGTATGCAACAGGCTCAGTTGGACCACACTCAGGATCTTCTTCCTCTGTGTCTTCAGATAGCTGACAGGGGCCTCAGAGCCAATGCAGAGCGTTTATTCTCTAAGGGAACTGCTTATAGGCGTGCTGGATGATATGACCAGGTTGGTAGAGAGTGCATTTATGTACCGTGAACATCGTGCCAGGATTCATGGGACACTTGACGCTAGGGGTAGAGCCAGCAGAGTCCTTGGTGGACGCGGAGGCGGAGGTAGAGGAAATGCGCATGATGGTACGCATGATGATACCCGACATACTCAGTAGTTATGTTTGATAATGTATTTATATTTCATTTTTGTATGTATTTGATGATGTACTCGACACTTTGACTGACATTATTTATATATTGTATTTTTATTGGTCTACCTACTGTTGTCTCTAAAATGCATTACTGAATTTTAAAATGTATGTCTTTAAAAATGGAGTTTCTGAATGAAAATGACATGAATTCAAAAAATAATAAACTGTTCCGTAGATGCACCTACACACTCTATTTTCACCATATTCCGTAGATGCATCTACGGAAGTATTGCTAAACTGAAAAATAAGATGAAATTAACTGTGTTTTCTTTTGTTTTATACGCTTCCGTAGATGCATCTACGGAAGAAATCAAATTTTTTCAAAATATGGAGTGCTTTCAGATGTGTATCTCTGGAAGCAGGAGGAAAAATTGAAATTTTGCGTGATATATAAGAGACCTATGAGATTTAATGAGAATCTTTCATCATATAATACATAAAAAATCTTGTTCCTATGCTCCACAATAAAATAATATTGTTGAACGTAAGCACATTCATATAATTGAAACATTGTGTACTTGTCTTATCCATGCTAATTTAAAACATATTTGGATTGAGTACCTTAAGAAATATCAGTACAAAATATATTTTTATATATTTTAAATTCACTATTCACAAAATATATATTTTTGATTTTCTACTCCCTATTTATCTTTTTTTTATATTATAACTAGTAACAAACCCGTGACGCACGGGTTCTGTTCGTTTATGCAAATTTGGATACATCATTTATTTTTAAAAAAATGTTAAAAAAGAAAAAAATGAGATAAATAATTAATTATTTCGTATATATAGATATTTAAATCAATAATAATTTTTTCCCGTATACTATTTTTAGATTAAAAATATTTAATCATAAATACCATTTCTCGTATATAAAAATATTTAAGTCAATAATAGATTTTTTTTCTGTATACATTTTTGTTTAGGTATCATTTACAAAAATATTTATATCAATAATAAATTTCGTATATAAAAATATTTAGATCAATAATAAATTTTTTCACGCATACCATTTTTGAATAAAAAATATTTGGGTCATAAATACCATTTTTCGTAAATAATAGATTTTTTCCGTATACAAATATTATTTTTGTTTAGGAATCATCTACAAAAATATTTGGATCAATATTAACTTTTCTTATATTAAAATATTTAGATCAATAATATATTTTTTTCCCATATACGATTTTTGGGTCAAAAATATTTGATCATAAATACCATTTCTCGTATATAAAAATATTTAGGTCAATAATAATTTTTTTCTCGTATACAGACTTCATTTTAGTTTAGGTATCATTTACAAAAATATTTGGATCAATAGTAAATTTCGTATATAAAAATATTTACATCAATAGTAGATTTTTTCCCGTATATCATTTTTGAATAAAAAATATTTGGATCACAAATAACATTTTTCGTAAATAATAACATAAATATTATTTTTATTTAGGTATCATTTACAAAAATATTTGGATCAATATTAAATTTTCGTATAAAAAAATATTTAGATCAATACTAGATTTTTTGGCCTATTCCATTTTTGAATAAAAAATATTTGGATCATAAATAAAATTTTCCGTATATAAAAATATTTAAATCAATAATAGATTTTTTTCCCGTATACAAACTTCATTTTTGTTTAGATATCATTTACAAATTATTTGGATCAATAGTAAATTTTGTATTTAAAAGTATTTAGATCAATAGTAGATTTTTTTCTTCCATATATCATTTTTGAATAAAAAATATTTTGATCATGAATACTATTTTTCGTAAATAATAGAGTTTTTCGCTATACAATATTATTTTTATTTAGATATCATTTACAAAAATATTTGGATCAATATTAAATTTTCGTATATAAAAATATTTAGATTAATAATAGATTTTTTGAATAAATTTTTCCCGTATATCATTTTTGACTAAAAAATATTTCGATCATAAATATCATATTTCGTATATAAAAAAATATATATTAATAATTTTTTTTTTTGGAAGAAAGAAGTGAGAAAGTAATGAAAGAGAAAAAAATAGAGAATGAAGAGAGATTTGATAAGTTTAATAAAATATAAGAGTTGTACTATTTTAATTATAAAATTAAGAACTTTATAGTGCAAAGACCAAAAAACCATAATTTTAATGTGGTGGTAAAAAATCAAATAAGAGTATTTTTTTTTACTTTTCCACAACCATTAATGTTACATTATAGATAATAATAAGTAATTATAATTAATGTTTATTTATAAAATATTTTTGTTACATACATTTAATTAAATCACAACTTACCTTAATCTTTAAAATCAGATCTTTTAAATCAGATTTTGATATATAAAAATATTTTAGGAAAAGTGAAACTGCCGCCGGTGCTCTATTCTATATAATCGTGTTCGTGGGTTAACTTCTATTGTCACTACCTTAAGCTATTCCGTTGAAGGTCGAATCGAAAGGGGCGATGATCATAATGAGAGAGCTATAGTAGGAAATACCAATTCCAATCCCATCTCAAAATCAAGAAAAGAAGAAAAAAAATTTAGGTCTGAATTTGAAGGTGTCGCCATCCCTTTTCATCGAAGGGGTTTGGCTTTGGTATCTGATATTCTGCCCTCTTTTTTTTCTCCTCTTCATCTTTCTGTCCCTTCAAATTGAATTGGGTTTTTTCCTACTATGATAGATCTTTCGAAATTTACACTTGATATGAGCCCCGAATTTTTGCGAATTCTTGATTCTCACGAAATTTATTTTTTGTTTAAGATCTATTGTCGGTTTTTTGCACTTATTTGATTTTTGGATGGGGAAACAGATGCATGTTGTTTTCTCGTTGAAGAATCGATGCGTATATAAAAAGCTTGATTAACATGTTTTTCAGAAATTGGGTGATTTTGTTGTAATTGAGAAGCGGTCAGACAACCGTAGGGATGGAATCCATAGATGCTGAGTTTTTTTTCCGACTGTGATAGATCTTTCAAATTGTACACTTAATATGAGCCCCGAAACTTTTCATTTTCTTTACGAATGTTGATTTTTATGAAACTTGTTTTTGCTATCGGTCTTGATTCGAAACTATGCTTTGGCGGATAAATGTGTGTCCCTGGTAATGGTATTGGTGGGCTATCGGTTTTGATTTGAAACTATGCATTGGTGGATAAATGTGTGTACATAGTATTGGTATTGGTGGGCTATCACTCTTGATTCGAAACTATGCGTTGGCGGATAAATGCGTGTACCTAGTATTGGTATTGGTGGGCAATCAATCTTGATTTGAATGCGTTGGCGGATAAATGTGTGTACCTGGTATTGATAGGCTATCGGTCTTGTTTCAAAACTATGCGTTGGCGGATAAATGTGTGTACCTGGTATTGGTATTTGTGGGCTATCGGTCTTGATTCGAAACTATGCATTGACAGATAAATGTGTGTACCTGGTGTTGGCATTGGTGGGCTATTGGTCTTGATTCTTAAACTATGCTTTGTCGAATAAATATGTGTACCTGGTATTGGTATTGGTGGGTTGTTGGTAATTGGCTTGGAATTTCCACGATATTTCAAAGAGAGTAGTTGGTATGCTGGAAATCATATCTCACCATTTTTATGGTATGCTATTTTTTCATACATATGGTATATTGTTAGTAATTGGCTCGGAATCTCCACGATATTTCTAAGAGAGTAATTGGTATACTGGAAATCATATCTCACCATTTTTATGGTGTGCTATTTTTTCATGCATATGGTATATTGTTAGTAATTGACTCGGAATCTCCACGATATTTCAAAGAGAGTAGTTGGTATATTGGAAATCATATCTCACCATTTTTATGGTGTGCTATTTTTTTATGCATATGGTATGTTGTTAGTAATTGGCTCGGAATCTCCACGATATTTCAAAGAGAGTAGTTGGTATACTAGAAATCATATCTCACCATTTTTATGGTGTGCTATTTTGTCTGGAAATCAAATATCAATATCAAAATAAAATAAAAACAAAATTAATGGTCAGAATTTGAAGGTGCCGCCATCCCTTTTCATCGAAGGGGTTTGGCTTTGGTATCTCATATTCTGCTGTCTTCTTTTTCCTCTTCATCTTTCCGTCCCTTCAAATTGATTTGGGTTTTTTTCCTACTGCAATAGATCTTTTCAAATTTACACTTGATATGAGCCCCGAAACTTTTCATTTACTTTATGAATTCTTGAATTTTATGAAATTTGTTTCTTCTTTTAGATCTTTTGACCTTTTTTCGCACTTATTTGATTTTTGGATGGGGAAACAGTTGCATGTTGTTTTCTTGTTGAAGAATCCGTGCGTATATAAAAAGCTTAATTATAGCAACTGCTTGTTTATGATAAACATGTATTCAGAAATTTGGTAGTTTTGTTGTAATTGAGCAGCGGCCAGACAACCGTAGGGATGGAATCCACAGATGCTGAGTTTATTTGTCTCATCATTCTACTAATTCCATCTCACATTTTCTTATGCTCAGCTTAAATTCAGTAATAAAGAAATTTAAATATGTACATATATTAGATTGATATATGAAAAAAACCATAATTTCACAAAATTGAATAATCAGAAAAATGAAGTACCACAACTATAGTACATGGTATATGATAAATGTGTGTAACTGATGTTGGAATTGGGGGCTATCGGTCTTGATTCGAAACTATGCGTTGGCGAGATAAATGTGTGTTAAACTATGCGTTGTCGGATAAATGTGTGTAAAACTATGCGTTGGCGGATAAATGTATGTACTTGGTACTGGTATTGGTGGGCTATCGGTCTTGATTCGAAACTATGTGTTGGCGGGATAAATGTGTGTAAAACTATGCGTTGGTGGATAAATGTGTGTAAAACTATGTGTTGGCGGATAGATGTGTGTACCTGGTACTGGTATTGGTGGGCTATCGGTCTTGATTCAAAACTATGCTTTGGCGGATAAATGTGTGTCCCTGGTATTGGCGGGCTATCAGTCTTGATTCGAAACTATGTGTTGGCGGATAAATTTTTATACCTGGTACTGGTATTGGTGTGCTATCGGTCTTGATTAAAAACTATGTGTTGGCGGATAAATGTGTGTACCTAGTATTGGTATTGGCGGGCTATCGATCTTGATTCGAAACTATGTGTTGACCGATAAATGTGTGTACTTGGTATTGGTTATCGGTCTTGATTCGAAACTATGTGTTGTCGGGTGTGGTATACTGGAAATCATATCTCACCATTTTTATGGTGTCCTATTTTTTTAAGCATATGGTATATTGTTGGCAGTTGGCTCGGAATTTCCACGATATTTCAAAGAGAGTAGTTGGTATACTTGAAATCATATCTCACCTTTTTTTATGGTGTCCTATTTTGTCATGCATATGGTATATTATTGGTAGTTGGCTTGGAATTTCCACGATATTTCAAAGAGAGTAGTTGGTTTACTAGAAATCATATCTCACATTTTTTATGGTGTCCTATTTTTTCATGCATGTGGTATATGGTTTGTAATTGGCTCGTAATTTCCATGATATTTCAAAGTGAGTAGTGGTATATTTGAAATCATATCTCACCTTTTTTATGGTATCCTATTTTTTCATGCATATGGTATATTGTTAGTAATTGGCTCGGAGTTTCCACGACGAAAAAGTATTCAAACAACAAGTATCTCATAGAGGAGAAAATGCTCTGGAATTGGATAAATTACACATCTAATTGGTTAGTAGGCTGTGTGGCTCAATGTTAAATGTGCCCGGAAATTATGCTTTGGGTGTAATGACTGAAGTGGACCCCAAGGCGGTGTAGGTTTGGTGTTCCTAGCTGTATATTTGGAGCTATCTTTGCAGGGTGGATCAACTGCTGACTGACTGTTTTATAATAATGTTTTCACATTTCATTTTTTTTCCAGAATTGGATCAACTGCTGACTGACTGTTTCACAGTAATGTTTTCGCATTTCATTTTGTTCCAGAATTTGGATTGTCATAGTGTTGATTAAGTATATGATGGAACCAGTTTGTTTGGCATGGATATTGGTAGAGTCATCAGATAAGCCTAGGCATTTGATCTTTTGCAGCTGATGGGATCTATGGGTACTTTAATTTGGTCGGATAGTGGATGAACTATGCTTTGTGGATCAGTCTGTTTTGATTGTCATTATAACTGGATCAGAAAATCGGTAGTTGACTCTCGCTGTGTTAGAGCATCCAGACAGCATTGTACAGTGCTTTTAGTCCTGCGTGGTAATGGTGGTTTAACCTGACTGGAGCAATTTTGCTTTGAAGCAAAACTGTCCCGCGCAGGCTCGCATTTTGATTTTTGTGCAGCCGTGTACTTGTCAATAGATTGGGATGATTTTGGTGTTACAATGGGAAAGCTTGGCACATTTGGAGCGGTTCACCGCTAGAATCGATAACGGCAGAGTATTTTCTAGGATAGTCAGCATAATTTGGTTCACTTCCTAGGGATCCTAAAGAATTAAAGTGATCTCTTGTACAGAAAGATGTTACACGGCAGTTTTGGAACTGCTATTATTGTCTGAGCTGGATAAAACTAAAGATTAAGACATTGTTTATTTCCACTTTCTAATCAGAGGCTGGATGGTCAAGAACATTAAGGAAATTGTGTGAGCTGTGTTGGTCTTGGAATATCATTCCTGGCACACTATGCCGATCACCACTGAAAATCTGTGAATAAAATATTTTCCTAGCTCATTGACGAAGAAAGCCTTCACGTGGTTTACCACTCTTCCCCCAAATTCCATCTTCATATGGAATCAATTGGAGAAAGTATTCCACGAACAACTCTATATGGGATAGTCGAAGGTTACTCTCAAAGAATTGGCCAGTGTTAGGCGAAAGGTGGCTGAAAATAATTATGATTACCTAAATAGGTTTAGAACTTTTAAATCATGGTGTTTCACCAAGTACCAGAGCACAAGTTAGTCAAACTAGCAGCAGGGGGTCTCGATTATTCCATTAGGAAGAAATCGGATATCCAATACCTAATGTACATGGCCCAATTGGCCGACAAAGTTCCACAAACCAAATAATTAAAGGCTTAGAAGGTCAGAACGGCAAAGTTTAGTAAAAAGAAAGTAGCTTATGGCGAGATAGACAATGCAGAAAATGCTTATGGCGAGATAGACAACGCAGAAAATGCTTTTCACTCAAATTATGAGTACGTCGAAGATGGCTGATGTCAAAACCATACCGGAACTTATGGAAGAGGAGGCTCGGAGGCAAGATAAACTCGCGTCCACTTTGACCAACATTATTCAAGTGAAAAACAAGCACTTATCTGAGATTGAAGCAAGATGCACCCAGACTACGGAAAATGTGAATTCTGCTATGACAGAAAACGATTTACTCATTCAATCTTATAATAAAGGTAGACTTATTGAGCCTGAGTTACTTTTCACTAATTTGGATCAGGACTTGTATGTGTTGTGGTTGTGGGTGTTTAATTTTTTGTGTTTCTAATTTGCAACTTGTGCTTTGGTTACACATACAACTGCCAGTTTCTGGAAATAACCAAATATTGCTAGAATGATTGCACCATAAAATATGGCATAGTTTAATTGAATTGATTTTGGATGAATATTATGCTTGAACTTTATTTTACAATTGTAAGAGTTGATTATTAATTCTAAATTTCGTGATCTTTGAATTTGGAGATGAAGAAAATACAGGCAAGTGCTAAGGATCACTTCCAAAGGATTTTTAATGATCACGAAAAGCTTAAATCGCAACTGGAATCTCAGAAAAGTGAGCTTGAATTGCGGAGAATTGCTTTGGAAAAACGTGAAGCACATAATGAAAGTGAAAGAAAAAAGTTGACACTGTGCCAATCCTTGAAGCTATGAAGCAAAGATATAATGAGGAGGAAGCCGAAGACAGCTACAGAACTATGTTCATTGTGGGAAGAGTATCTAAAAGACCCAGATTGGCATCCGTTCAAAGTTGTCATGATTGACGGGAAAGAAAGAGTTTCTTTCTTCTTTTCTTCTAATGAAGAAGTGAGGATCCTAAAACAACCCATAAGATCAAAAAGAAGCAAGATGTTACTTTCTATGAGTAAGAGCATTTTGGTAAGATTTTAATGTGTGTTGAATAAACCGTATTTAGCTATATCAATCAAATGAAGTAGTGTATGTTGATTTATAAGTCATCTTTTAGCCTTTACGCCAAGGCATTGTTATACTATTAAGACAAAAATTTGGTAGTGAATCTTTGAATTTGTCAAAATTGTTTAATTAGTGAATCTCTTTATCTTTCAGCGCATGAAGCTTATGCGTCACCTCGTGTCAAGGTCACTGCCAAACCCATTCTATTTGTCAGGAACTCTAATCTGTTTTAGTTCGGTTTAGATCAGTGGCCCCTATTAGGGATGTTGCTTTTGTTTTGTGTTTTGTTATTTCACCTTTCATTTTTTGACGCTGTTATATTCAATTTATGTCTAAGATGTGTTCATAATCCCTAGGGAATGAGACTAACAAGTATGGAGCTATTGTTAGTAGTCTCATTTTCTCTGTTATCTCGGGTTATCCTTATAACATTCAAGAAACTCAAGGATTAAAACTGTTTAAATTGGCCAGTTGTGTTGAATGAGAGCAAGTAGACTGTTAATTAATCTCTATATTACATACAATCCATGAGTCTTTTCACTTGTATACAACTTGCTATAATATTTGGAAAAAATGACAATGTATATTTTAGTGATATTCAAACCTTTATGATGTTTTTCATAATTTGGCCACCTTTTTTATGACAGATGATAACATCATATTTTATGTTAATCGAACAGGTTTCAGTTTCTTGTTACTAATGATGATTCAAAGAATATGATTGAGAAATTAGATAGTGTCGACATAATTTATGTCTTTTTGGCCTTCATAAGAATTATGAGTTAGTTCAAAGTCATATCCTTTTTTGAGCTTGAGATTCAACTAACCTCACACATATTGTTGTTTTGCTTTTGATTTTACACCTCGTGGAGGAGGTCAAGAAATTTGTAGTGGAGGATGTCCTAAGTGAATTTGTTGCAATGGTTTGGTCATACTGATTATAAGTGTTACTCTTATTGGCTTCCTATAAACACTAGTAAATCTGACTTTACCTACTCATTTGACTTGGCTTAAATGACTAAAAAGGGGGGAAACTCGAAATTCTTCCATCGATGTGTAATGAATAGAAGGAAGACAAATGAGATATGTAGCTTGGAGTCTCGAGATGCTTTGATAACTAGGGTTCAAGAAATAAAGCGGGGAATAGAGCAGTTCTAAATGAGTTTGAGTTTAGAAATATCAAAGCGGAGGATAATATTGTGCTCAAAGGGGAATTCTTAGAGGGAGAGATTCGAAGGACATTTTGGGATTGTGACAGTTCGAAGAGTTCAGGTCCAAAGGTTCAGATGATGTATCATTTGGATTTATTAAAGAGTTCTGGGAGGTGATTAAAAGTGACTTCATTAGATTAATTGGAGAGATTCATATGAATGGGAGGATAGTTCGTGGTGCGAATAGCTCATTCATAACCTTAATTCCAAGTTCTGTTAATCTGGTAAAGTATAATGAGTTCCAACCTATATCTCGAATTGGTTGTATGTACAAAATGTTGGCAAAATTGTTTGCAAACAGACTAAAAAGGTGTTACATAAGGTGATTTTGGAAGCACAATTTGCTCTTATTGAGAAAAGGCAGATGCTAGATTGCATTCTTATAGCAAATGAGTTGGTAGACAATGCTAAGCGTAGGAAAAAAAGCTCTAATTTTGAAGTCGATTTTGAGAAAGCATTCGACTCGGTGGACTGGAAATATCTGGATTGTATGATGATGAGAATTTTATTTAATGATAAATAGAGGGGATGGATTGCAGAGTGTCTATAATCAGCGACGATTTCGGTGTTGGTAAATGGGAGACCAACTAAAGAATTTGTATTCGGAGTAGGTCTTAGGGAAGGGGACCCATTGTCTTCGTTTTTTTTTCTGATAGCGGCAGAGGGTCTGAATCTAATGATGTCTAGAAATTTAAAAAGAACCTTTTTGACAGATATCAGTTTGGAAATGGCGAGGTGAAGATTTCAATATTCAATACGCAGATGACACAATTATAATATGTGAGAGAAGATGGAAGAATATCTTGGCAGTTAAGGCAATCTTGCAGTTATTTGAATTGGTGTCTGGGTCGAAAGTGAATTTTCTCAAGAGTTCGTTAACTGGGGTTAATTTAAACCAATCTTGGCCGGAGGCAACCATTGCTTTAAATTTTAAAGTGGGGGAGTAAACTTTTAGTATTTAGGGCTGCCGGTGGGAAGCAATCATCGGAGGGAACGAGAGTGGAAACCTGTGGTGGAAACAGTTCAAAATAGGTTGTCTTCATGGAACAATAAACATATTTCAGTGGGTGGCCGTATTATCCTACTGAAAGCTGTCTTGTATGCCTTACCGGTATACTATCTTTCTTTCTTCAAAGCTCCGACATGTATTATCGTTATGCTAGAATCTACTTTTAAAATTTTTCTGTAGGGTGAAGGGATAGAAAGTGGAGAAAGATGATTTTGCTATTATTGATGAGGTGCAGTTGACTTCTTGGAGGTGGCTTAAATGTAAAGTTGGTGAATTCAACTACTCTCTCAATCAATGGATATCAAATCCAAGGGAATGTCTAAGGTGTTAGTGGCGTTTGCGAGATTGGGTGGTGAGAAGGTGTTGCAGTTATTTTGCTGAACCTGGGAGCTGTGAAGGCTCAAATTTAGCATAATTTGGATTTTGCAGGTTTGGAGAAAGTGTTGAGGCAGATGGTCCATCAGTTTTCTGTTTTATGTTCCGGTTGGATATTCGAGTAAGTAGCGGAGAATCTAGAGTTTCACTGCAGTGATGTGATGGTTTTTGAGTTCGCAGGTCTGGTTGTTGTTTTAGTTTGAGTAGCGTATCTCTAAGGATTCGGTTGCAGGGTGTGGTGTAGGTTACTGTTAGGGAGAGGGTCCTGGTTTTTTGCCTCTGTTTTATTCCAGTGTTGCATTCTTATAGTTTTGGTCAGTTGTTTTGGGTCTACTGTACTTGTCAATAGCTTGGGATGATTTGGTGTTACAGTGGGAAAGCTTGGCACATTTGGAGCGGTTCACCGCTAGAATCAATAACGAAAGAGTATTTTCTAGGATAGTCAGCATAATTTGGTTCAGTTCCAAGGGATCCTAAAGAATTAAAGTGAACTCTTGTACAAAAAGATGTTGCACGACAGTTTTGGAACTGCTATTATTGTTGAGCAATATGGATTCAGTTGAATGGCATTGTTTATTTCTACTTTCCAATAAGAGGCTTGGATGGTCAAGAACATTAAGGAAATTGTGAGCTGTGTTGGTTTTGGAATATCAGTCCTGGCATATTATGCCAATCACCAATCAAGAGGTTTTGCAGAATTAATAATTAATGTGATACTGGTTTGCTGGTTTTAGTCTAGGTGGTGTCAGGTTGCTTTCTTGCTGCCTTGGGATCTATTTTAGTTATAAATAAATAACTTCTTAGGCTTTTAAATTTTTTTACTTCAAATGTAAGAAGTGCTTTAAATAGTAATCAATACTAAGAAAGATTGCAGGTTAGCATTGATCCTAGAAATTAGTTAGATTGTGTGATTATTGAAATAGAGATTGCTTGATTTAAAAGATTTGGTATATAAGTGTAATTGAATGTTAAATCAAAATCAAGTAAAATTGGGTTAATTTTTTTAATGTTTAAGACTAGATTTGTAGGAATGATTAAGATTTGGAAGTAAAGTCATAAACATTGAGGACAAAAATTAAAATGTGAGAAACGTAAATGTGCTTAATTTAAATGTGCAAAAAATTTAATTTTCTCGTTGGTTTGGCGTTTATGCTTAAGAACTTAGAAATTCTAGTATAGTTTCTATGTCATTTTGCTGTGAATATAAGAAGTTAAAAATTTTAGAATTTAAGAAGTTAGAAATTCTAGCTGTTTAGAATAAAAAACCCAGGTTTCAATGCTTAGTTGTAATGGAAAGTTTTAGCATTCTTAATTTTTGGTCCCCACAATAGATACATGATATTTTTAAGTGTTTTAGGATAGTATGAGTTACAGAATTTTACTGAGCCTTTTTAAATTTCCCCCCTAATGTCTCTCATTCACAATAATTTATATATTGGTTCAGCATTGAAAAGCAATGAAAGGCACTACAAACAGCTATATTTGGTTTACTTTATCGTATTTATAGTCATAGCCTTATCATGTGAGAAAGATTGTGTAGTACAAAGCAGAGGGATTTGGTTATATATTTTTATTTGCACAACTATGCATATGGATATGGATGCTGATTAGTGTTAATATTGAAATGGGATATTTATCAAATTGAAGCTATATATGCTACTACTACACTGATACTGGGAAAACGAAAATTCCCTTACTTTATGTACATTTTTGCTTTAGTTGCTATCATGGAAATATATATTTCATATATAATCAGACCTTGTGCAACTTATTCACTAGATTTTCTGTCAAAATTTATCAACCAGGTATTAGGCAACACGAAATATGATGTACTTGTTATTTCAATACTGAGGCTCATGTAGAATTTTGCAAAGCACTGTTGTGTTTATGTTTTTCTAAGTTTGCGAGTCTTGCAGAGTTTGTTCAAGTCGCCCTGGTGTGCAGAGTCTATTCGGAGTTATTTTCGGTGCAAGTTATTTTAGTCTAGGTGTTTTTTGCATTGCTCTGTCTGAAATGATAAGCATTTTTATTGTCATGATGTATTGAATTGATTACCAGTTAGAGCTAAATGTATTGGACTTGGTAGTACTAAATTAATATTTTTGGCTTTTAAAAAAATCAAACATATAATTAAATTTCAAAACAATTACTCTGAATCAAGTATTGCAGGTTTTTCAAGTAGCTTTTCAGCAAAATGCAGAAAACAATTGAGGTAGAAAATTTAAATTTAAAATGTTGCATGATTAGAGAAATTTGAAAAACTAGACTTTTGTAATATTAATGTATGGTTTGCTTATCTTAGACTAGATATATATTGTAGTTCATTGAGTGCTAGGTAAAATTGTATGATGCTTGAGATGGAGTCAAATTGACAAAGAAGATGCTAATAGTTAAAAATAAAAATTATAGTTTATATAATTAAATTAGTAAAAGTATTTGTTTTATGACCAAAATAAAATTATTTCTTTTAATTTAATTAATTCAATAACTTAAAATTATTGCATGTTTTTAAGATGTAACCGAACGTGTTTTTAACAACTCCAACTTTTTAATTTGCAATTCAAATAGAATGCTATTTTTTTAATTATTTTTTTCATATCAGTATTTTTCAAATTGAAAAATATTTAAAATGATGTTACATATTTAAAAATGGTCAATTATTTATGATAGTTTTAATATACAGTTCATTTAATATGACTATTGTACATTATACAATTAAATTTATCATTTTATATTTACAAGTGCTGCTAAATAAATTATAAATTATGTACCAATTAAAATTAATGGACACAACCAATTTTACGGTGTTGGTGGACTTTTTGTTAATTTGTAATTCCTTGTGTCGAGGCAGGTTGTTACTCGAACACAAGGTGTATCGAAGTGTGTAACAGTTTGTTACACATAAGTTTGTTTTAAATCTAGATAGATTTGATTTAGATTTAAAATAGATTAGATTTGATTTAGCTCCAAAATAGGTATTTTGGGCTTTTATAGTTTTGGGCTTTGGCTTAGGGAGAAGACTAACCTAAATCTATAAATAGGGAGTAACCCTCATTATTTGTAATCAAGTCATTAATCTTGTATTCACAGAAGTTGCAGTTGCAAGTGAATAACAGAATTTCCACAGTTTGTGGGCAGAGAGAAACTCTGCAGAAAATACTTCCTTCTTCTCTTTTAATTTCCGCAAACCCTAATCCTAGTTTTGTTCCTATTTTCTTCATTGTCATCTTTAACGATAAGGAATTACTCAAAGGTTTGAGAGTCTAATTCCAACATCTGGTATCTAGAGCTCCGGTTAATCGATTCAAGGCAAGAAGAATGGCGATGGCAATGAATCATCCGAATGGGCATTTTCCAGCAACACTACCAATTCTGAAAGGAGATAACTATGAGAATTGGTGCAAGCAGATGAAGGTTGTATTCTGTTGTCAAGATCTTTGGGATCTTGTAAAAGAAGGGGTAGAACCGCTTGCAGAAGGTGCGAAGGAGGAAGAAAAGGCTGCTTATAAAGAATTGAAGAAGAAAGATTATAAAGCTCTCTTTATAATCCATCAATGTCTGAGTCCAGATAATTTTGAAAAGGTTAGTGATATAGAATCTTCAAAAGAAGCTTGGGAGATTCTTGAAAAATCTTTTGGAGGTGCAGAAAAGGTGAAAGAGGTGAGGTTACAAACTCACAAGAGAACATATGAATTGCTTCAGATGGAAGATAGCGAAAGCATAACTGATTTCTTCACTAGGATTACGAAACTAGTGAATCAAATCAAGATATGTGGAGAAGTATTAACAACAAGAGCTGTTGTCTCAAAGATTTTGAGATCTTTGGCTCCTAAGTTCGACCACATCGTGGTAGCCATAGAAGAGTCGAAGGACTTGTCGAAATTGACAAAAGAAGAGCTTCAAGGGACACTTGAATCTCATGAACAAAGAATGGCTGAAAGAGCTGCAGGCAAGTCGAAGAGCGAAGTGGCTCTGCAGGCTCAGTCAGCAAACGAAAAGAAAGGCAAAGGAAGCTGGACTGGAAATAAAGGTAGAGGTGGCTACAACAATTCGACTGGTCGAAATCAGCAAGAAGGAAATTGGTCGAATCAGAGAAAACCTTCTTACCAAGGATACCAAAGAGGTGGTGCTGCAGGTAGAGGAAGAGGTGGTGGTCGAAAGCCTGACAAGAGTCACATTCAATGTTTCAACTGTCAGAAGTATGGTCACTATTCGACAGTTTGTCCAGAAAAGAATAAAAGTCAAGAAAGTGATGCAAAGTTTGCAAAACAAGAAGAAGAAGAGATGTTGTTGATGGTCACAACAAAAGATGAACATAAATTCAAGGACCAATGGTACTTGGATTCAGGATGCTCATCACACATGTCTGGAAGAAAAGATTGGTTTGTCAACATAAGACCCTCGATGAAAAATATGGTGAAATTTGCAAATGACAATACTCTAGCAGCTGAAGGTATTGGTGATGTAATGATTACGAGGAAAGATGGAAAGAGGTCAGTAATTTCCAATGTGTTGTACATACCAGGCATGAAGAGCAACTTACTCAGCATTGGGCAGTTGGTCGAAAAGAATTACAAAGTTTCGATCGAAGACAAGATGATGAGAGTTGTCGATGCAAGTGGGAGGTTAATCTTGAAGGCTCCTATGTCACAGAATAGAACCTTCAAGATCGAACTCAATGTGATGGAGCACGAGTGCCTTGCAACTGCAGCTAGCAGAGATGAATGGATATGGCACTATCGACTAGGGCATCTCAACTTCAATGACATCAGAGACTTGAAAAGAAAGAATATGGTTTCAGGACTGCCAGAAATCGACATTCCAAACGAGGTATGTGAGGAATGTGTGCAGGCGAAGCAGCACAAGAATAGCTTCAGCAAGGATGCAGGAAGTAAGTCGAAGGCTATTCTCGAAATCATATACTCTGATGTATGTGGACCAATCCAGGTGGATTCGAATGGAGGTAACAAATACTTTGTTACATTCATAGATGATTTCAGTCGAAAACTATGGACTTACCTGATCAAGAAGAAAAGTGAAGTGATCGAGGTATTTGTCAAGTTCAAATCTATGGTCGAAAGACAAAGTGGTCGAAAGCTCAAGGTTTTGAGAACTGATGGTGGTGGAGAATATGTGTCGAAAGACTTCGACATGTTATGTGAGAAAGAAGGGATTATGCATGAGGTGGTGCCACCCTACACTCCACAGCAAAATGGAACTGCAGAAAGGAAGAATAGAACCATCATGAATATGGTGAGAAGTATGTTGAAAGGAAAGCATTTACCTAAGGAATTTTGGGGAGAAGCAGTGTCGACTGCAACATACATTCTAAACAGATGTCCGACAAAGAAGCTAGAAGGAATTACTCCAGAAGAATGTTGGTCTGGTGTGAAGCCTAGCTTGAGCCATCTGAAGGTATTTGGATCTATAGCACATAGACATGTGCCAGATCAGTTGAGAAGAAAACTTGATGACAAGTCGAGTCAAATGATACTTATAGGATATCATTCGACTGGAGGATACAAGTTGTTCGACCCAGTGAACAAGCAAGTAGTGATCAGCAGGGACGTGATCATAGATGAGCTTAAAGAATGGGATTGGACTGAAAATGTCAAGAAGGATTCAGTGAGAATTCTTTATGACGAACCAGCTACTGAAGTCGAAAGAGAAGAAGTTCGACAAGAAGAAGTCAGAGGTGATGCAGGCTCAGGCAGACCTCAGAGAACAAAACACATGCCTGCAAGGTTGCAAGAATGTGTGATTACATCAGATGATGTAGTCAATGATGAAGGTGAGCTGGTACATTACGCTTTCTACGCAGATGTCGAACCTGTCAATGCAACTGAGGCATTGAAGGATTCGAAGTGGGTGAAAGCTATGAATGAAGAATTGAAGTCCATCGAAGACAACAATACTTGGTCACTTGTCGAATTGCCTCAAGGCAAGAAGGCAATTGATGTGAAGTGGGTATACAAGGTGAAGTGTAATCCAAAAGGTGAAGTGACTCGATACAAGGCGAGGCTTGTGGCAAAAGGATTTCTTCAGAAGGAAGGAATTGACTTCGATGAGGTCTTTGCACCTGTTGCCAGGATCGAAACGATCAGGTTGGTTGTTGGTCTAGCGAACATGAACAATTGGCACATGTGTCAGATGGACGTTAAATGTGCATTCCTGAATGGACCCTTGGACGAAGAAGTCTATGTTACACAACCAGTTGGGTTTGTGAAACACGGCGAAGAGAGAAAAGTGTACAGACTGCATAAAGCCCTGTATGGACTGAAGCAAGCTCCAAGAGCTTGGAATAAGAAGATCGACAGTTTCCTAAGGGAGAAAGAATTTGTGAAGTGCACAACTGAACATGGGGTATATGTAAGAAGAAGCAAGAGTGAATTGCTTATACTATGTCTCTATGTCGATGACTTGTTGATAACAGGTAGCTGCAAGAAAGAGATCGAAGGCTTTAAAGGTGATCTCAGCAAGGAATTTGAAATGTCAGATTTGGGCGAAATTTCATACTTCCTTGGTATCGAATTCTACAAGGGTAGTAGAGGCTTGATGATGCATCAAAGAAGATATGCAAGTGAAATTCTCAAGAGATTTGAGATGGAAGAATGCAATTCGACTTCGACACCTGCTGAAACAAGATTGCAACTGTCGAAGAACCCAGATGAAGAGGATGTCGACCCAACCCAATACAGAAGACTTATTGGGTCATTGAGATACCTTTGTCACACAAGGCCTGACTTAGCATACAGTGTAGGTATGATAAGTAGATTCATGCAGAAGCCAAAGGTATCACAACTAGCAGCGGCGAAGAGGATACTGAGGTATCTGAAAGGAACTCTCGACTATGGCATTCTGTTTCCTGCAGCTGATAAGGGAAAAGAATGCAAATTAGTGGGTTACACCGACTCGAGTTGGTGTAGTGATGCTGAGGATCAAAAATCCACAGCAGGATATGTGTTTATGCTAGGTGGTGCACCAGTTGCTTGGAGTTCGAGAAAGGAACCAGTAGTGGCACTATCATCATGCGAAGCAGAGTACATAGCTGCTTCTCTTTGTGCATGTCAAGCAACATGGATGGTGAACTTGGTCGAAGAGATAACAGGTAAAGATCATGGAGCAATTACCATGAAGATTGACAGCATGTCAACTATCAATCTTGCGAAGAACCCGATAGCACATGGTCGAAGCAAGCACATCGAAATGAGGTTCCATTATCTTCGAGAGCAGGTAGCTAAAGGGAAGATGAATTTGGAACACTGCAGAACTGAGAATCAGATTGCAGATATCATGACGAAGGGAGTGCTGGTCGAAATATTCAGAAGACTAAGAGCTATGATGAATGTTGATAGCTTAGACACAATGAATTAGGTGGTGTGTTAATTTGTAATTCCTTGTGTCGAGGCAGGTTGTTACTCGAACACAAGGTGTATCGAAGTGTGTAACAGTTTGTTACACATAAGTTTGTTTTAAATCTAGATAGATTTGATTTAGATTTAAAATAGATTAGATTTGATTTAGCTCCAAAATAGGTATTTTGGGCTTTTATAGTTTTGGGCTTTGGCTTAGGGAGAAGACTAACCTAAATCTATAAATAGGGAGTAACCCTCATTATTTGTAATCAAGTCATTAATCTTGTATTCACAGAAGTTGCAGTTGCAAGTGAATAACAGAATTTCCACAGTTTGTGGGCAGAGAGAAACTCTGCAGAAAATACTTCCTTCTTCTCTTTTAATTTCCGCAAACCCTAATCCTAGTTTTGTTCCTATTTTCTTCATTGTCATCTTTAACGATAAGGAATTACTCAAAGGTTTGAGAGTCTAATTCCAACACTTTTTAGTTTAAAAGAGACGCTCAAAGAACCATGTTTCTACATTAACTATAATTATTAAGGTTTAAGATTAACAATGGAGTAAGCGTTTTTTGTCATTTATTTCAAGCAATTGTCTCTAAATAACATTAAGTTACTAAGATTGCGTGAGTGCTAACAAAACTGTAGTAAGGTTGTTTATATATGATTTTTCCAGCCTCTATATAATTTTCTCTCCGTAGTTTGTATATATGATTATTCACTTAGTACTTTATTATATAGCCTTTGTTTTTTTGTCCCCATGGATGGGAAAAAATAGACTAGACTCATTGAATTTGTAACTTTATATCTATAAATTTAATTTTAAATATTATGCTAAGATTAATCATTTAAGATATTGAATTAAGTGTATGGTAAAATACAAAATGGAGTTTAAATTTTCTTTACTATATATAGCTTCATTACATCTATATTATGTTTCATTCGAGTTTTTAAACTTCTTTTTATGCGTTTGTAATACATTATTTATCTTAAGAATTTAATTACCCGTGCGGACGCACGAATCTTCTACTAATTATATATAAAAACAAGAATCACAAATTGCTATATTCATAAAATGCATCATGGTGAAAAAATTTAGAAGTAAAAGCCATAAAATTTTAACTTTAAACATATGTAAAAGAATAAGAGAATTAACAGAAGTGAAGTGAGTTTTTTAATAGATATTTGGATTTTTTAGTTAACATATTTTTATTATGGGATTGCTCAATGTATTCTTAGTGGTGCTCAACATATCTTTGTAAAAAATTATAAATGTCTTTCAAATAGGAGTCACATTTTGGTGCTCACATACCTTTGTAAAAAATTATAAATGTTTTTTAAATAGGAGACACATTTTTGAACACACCAAAAATCCACACCATAAATTAGCATGGATATGTATCTCCGTAAATACTACAGAAGTGAGTCACTATCAGAACATCCCCTTATCTCATTTTCATCGAAACTTACTCTGAAACAAAAAAAGTGCCCATGAGTATACACTGAGATTTTCAACTAAAAGAAAGTCAATGAAGAATGTCACCATAAAGAGACATTCAGGGTTATAAGACATTAAAGAAGTGTCAAAGAACAATAAAACCAAGTATTAATGCCAAAGTGTCTTGAAGCTTTAACTATCCAGTCTCGATGTGGCGTCGACCAGGGAGCCAACTGACGTGGCAATTGTGGTTTGGAAGAATCACAAGAATAAACTCGCAAGATTATGATCACTCAGAAACATGTCTAAAATCTCGAGAAAGACAATTGACAAAAATTATGCGTCGACTCAGGTGATGGTCGACAACCACAAAGAAGTTTTAGGACCTAGATAATTCTCCAGAATTTAAGTGTCAAACAAGGATGATGTCAACGACACATTTGGTAGTTATCCTCAAGAGTTCGTGGAAAGTTTGAAGCAGTTATTGCGACATGGTTTATAAACAAGCAGGAGATCATGGGTGACACGTATGGGCACTAGTGGAAGCCTGAAGGCTGAACGTGGACGAAACATATGAATCACCTAGTGGTTAGAACTGCCAATGATAGTTACTTGTAAATAGAACATATAGAAGACCCATACATTGTAACAACAATTGCACGATTTTATACATACTCTCTAGACAATTGGAGTACCCGAGTCAAAGAGCGAAACAATGCTCGAGAAACATGTATGCGTATGCATCCAATACTTTCATTGTTTTCTTGTTTCGTTAAATGAAATATTTATTTTTTATCTTTAATTTAACCTTTATTTAATTTTATTTAATGCACTTTATCTCCTTGTCATTTATCAAAACCCGTCTTCATTCAAGTTTTGTCGTTGCACCGTCTATGTACAAACAGTAACATTCATCTCTCTCTCTCTCTCTCTCTATTTCTCTCTCTCTCTCTCTCTCTCTCTCTCTCTCTATTTCTCTCTCTATTTCTCTCTCTCTCTCTCTCTCTCTCCTCTCCTGTCTCTCTCTCTCTCTCTCTCTCTCTCTCTCTCACACACACACACACACACGTGTTTTCATACAAATTATTTGCACAAATTGCTTTGGAGATTTTCCGAATTAATCTCACTAGGTTATTAAACTCGCAATTGGTTACCAAAAACACCAGTAAATAAAATGGAACGCCCAATGCAACCCTTTTGTGTGAATGTTTCTAAATATATTTGCAGAAAAATGTGTCATACGTTTCTTTTGAACGATTTTTCTCTATATAAAAACTTGATTTTTTTGAGTTTATGTTCTTGAAGAGTGGCTAGAAAATTCTTGAGATGTCTCGTAGAAATCAATTACCTTCCCAAGGTAATTCTCCAAACCTTAGAGATCAACGGGTAACGAAGACTGTCGGCATTTTTGGGATTCCAACTTAAGTTGAAGAAATGCCCACTATCATCAACTAGATAGTATCATCGACTGTATCGCCATATATGGTGAAGGAATCGCTGTAAAATCTAGGAGACCAAAAGCCTTCTTGCTTAAGTTTCATGTTGCCTCAAAAAGAGTACCCGTACGGCATGCCAAATGCAATGATGCAGGCATACACCCGAGTGCATCAGTATACTCATAATACACTATAGCTACGTCGTCTCCTTTATATATATATATATATATATATATATATATATATATATATATATATATATATATATATATATATATATATATATATATATATATATATATATATATATATATATTGGGCCGCAAGGTCCATTATGGCAAACTTTGGTCGAGCGGGACAACTTCCAGGAGGTATAAGGTGTGTGTATATATATATATATATATATATATATATATATATATATATATATATATTGGGCCGCAAGGTCCATTATGGCAAACTTTGGTCGAGCGGGACAACTTCCAGGAGGTATAAGGTGTTTCCCTCCAATTATGTCACATGTGATCAATAACTTCGTCCAGGTCATGAGACAAAAAATTTAGGCCAAAAGATTAATCTTGACAAGACTCAAATTTATTTGTCAACAAATTAAATTCTCATCTTTTGTAGGAAATTATGCATCACACGGGTTTTAGAAAATCCAATAGCCTAGGAAAGTATCTTGGGTTTTTAAATTTTTATTTGTTTTCTGTTTTATTTTCTTTTTGTGTCACTCTCTTATGTACTTTGTTAGTCTGTTTTCTATATCTGATACATAATATACTATCTTGTATTTCAAAAAAAAAATTGTTTATCATTCTGTCATTTCTTTTTTTATGATCATTACTAATTTTTTTGTATGTTAATTCCTTACATTTGAATCATAGAAATATTTTCTTTTTGTGTCACTCTCTTATGTACTTTGTTAGTCTATTTTCTGTATCTTATACATAATATACTATCTTGTATTTCAAAAAAATGATTGATTATCATTCTGTCATTTCCTTTTTTATGATCATTATTAATTTGTTTTGTATGCTACTTCCTTACATTTGAATCTTAGAAATATTTTCATTTTGTGTCACTCTGTTATTTACTTTGTTAGTCTGTTTTCTGTATCTTATACATAATATACTATCTTGTATTTCAAAAAAATATTTGATTATCATTCTGTCATTCCCTTTTTTTAATGATCATTACTAATTTGTTTTGTATGTTACTTCGTTACATTTGAATCATAGAAATATTTTCTTTTTCTGTCACTCTCTTATGTACTTTGTTAGTCTGTTTTTTGTATCTTATACATAATATACTATCTTGTATTTCAAAAAAATAATTGATTATCATTCAATAATTTCCTTTTTTATGATCATTACTAATTTGTTTTGTATGTTACTTCCTTACATTTGAATCATAGAATTTTTTTTTGTGTCACTCTCTTATGTACTTTGTTTGTTTGTTTTCTGTATCTTATACATAATATACTATATTGTATTTCAAAAAAATATTTGATTATCATTCTGTCATTTTTTTTTATGTTCATTACTAATTTTTTGTATGTTAATTCCTTACATTTGAATCATAGAAATATTTTCTTTTTGTGTCACTCTCTTATGTACTTTGTTAGTCTGTTTTCTGTATCTTATACATAATATACTATCTTGTATTTAAAAAAAACTGATTGATTATCATTCTGTCATTCCCTTTTTTAAAGATCATTACTAATTTGTTTTGTATGTTACTTCCTTACATTTGAATCATAGAAATATTTTCATTTTGTGTCACTCTGTTATTTACTTTGTTAGTCTGTTTTCTGTATCTTATACATAATATACTATCTTGTATTTCAAAAAAATATTTGATTATCATTCTGTCATTCCCTTTTTTTAATGATCATTACTAATTTGTTTTGTATGTTACTTCGTTACATTTTAATCATAGAAATATTTTCTTTTTGTGTCACTCTCTTGTGTACTTTGTTAGTCTGTTGTCTGTATCTCATACATAATATACTATATTGTATTTCAAAAAAATAATTGATTATCACTCAGTCATTCCCTTTTTTATGTTCATTTACTAATTTGTTTTGTATGTTACTTCCTTACATTTGAATCATAGAAATATTTTCTTTTTGTGTCACTCTCTTATTTACTTTGTTAGTCTATTTTCTGTATCTTATACATAATATACTATGTTGTATTTCAAAAAAATGATTGATTATCATTTTTTCATTCCGTTTTTTATGATCATTACTAATTTGTTTTGTATGTTACTTCATTACATTTGAATCACAAAAATATGCATGAAAACGGGACGGATTGGAGACGGTTATTACCTCCCCAAAACCCAAGTTCAATTCGCGAAACATTCACCGTTCTCCGCCTCTAATTCAAACATGAATCGAGAATTTAAATCCAAACCTCACACAAATAGTTTCGGGTATCCCCGTCCCTCTACAATCTATTTAGTGAAATCAATATTTTTAAATAGAAATACTTATTTTTTTCAAAATCAAATTACATTTAGAAATAATAAAATAATTTCAAAAAATTTCATTCATACATTTCAAATATTTTAAATAATAAATAAATATCAAAATATCAAAACATTCACCACATATTTAATATTATAAATTATCAAAAATAAATAATAATGTACATATTGAAATAAACAGGGAGGGTTCAGGGTGGGTATACTAGTGTCTCTATTACCCAATCCATCTCCATATTTTATGATCAAATACTATTATCGGTTGAGATTTAGTGTCAAATTAAACTTTGATATCTTGGTGTCATTTGGTGTATGTCTAAAAGACTTATACCAAACCTCAACCGTTAATAGCATTTGATCAAACTATTTTTTAAATAGCTTATTTTTTAGAAGAACAAATAGACGATATTTATTTTAAATTTAATTTAATATGACCGTTTGATCAATTATCTTAACGGTTGGAATTTGGTGTAAATCTTTTAAACTTACATCTAATGTTAATAGATCACACACACGCACACGCGCGCGTGCACACACACACACACACGCACGTACGCACGCACGCACAAATATATATAATTTTAGTATAATATATTGTGCTAATTTATACTTTGTTGATATTTAATTTTTAACATTTTTTATTAATTTAATTTAATCTATTTATTTTAGAGATTAATTGAAATACACGGTCAGTGTAAAACAATTTACACCATCATTCAATTAGAATGAGAGATTTTGACACATAAGATGAGAGAATTATGGAAGAAGTAGTTATTAAAATGATTTAGTTATAATTTATTTATTTTTATTCTTAATTTCATACTTATGTGTCAAAATAAATCATTCTAATAGGATGACAGTGTAAAGTTGCTTTACACTAACCGTGTATTGTAATTAATCACTTTATTTTAATACAATAGTTTTATAGTACAAAAGTTGATGATTCCCTTTTTAAATTTTTACTTTTTAATATAGTATTTCAGAGAATTTCTTACTAGACCCTCGGATTTCTCACGCACCTCTGAACTGGCAAAATTGTCCCTGCTTTCGTAGATGTACCTCCGGAAGCACTCTTTTTTTGTTTAACGTTATTTTGTTCTATAGATGTACAAACGAAAGCTTTCGTAGATGCATCTACAGAAGCATTTGATATTATATTCACGTCAGACTCTTCCTCTTCCCATTCTTCACTTTCTCATCGCTACCACCTCACTTTTTCTCAAACTCAAAAATCAAACTTCCAAACAAGTTTATTTCTTCCTCTCGAGTTCGGCCGGGAACGTCAAGATTAACTAGCAACACATTCCAACAAGTTCCTAACCATATTTAATCGGTAAGTTTTCGAAGTTTCGAGTTATTTTAGAGTTTTTAAAAATAGAGATTGAATTTGATTTTTAGGTGTAGAAATGATTGAGTAGTGTAAGAAATAAGGTTTAACTATAATGTAGGTCCTGGTTCAAGTGTAAAATGGACGATCAATCCATTAAAAAAGGGTTTGAACCCTCTGTAAGACAGACCAGACGCCATTGTTGTGTTTTGGAGATTTCATAACCTTCCGTAGGGGCATCCACAGAAGAATGGAACGTTGGGTCATTCCGTAGATGCACCTACGGAAGAAACTCATTTTTTCAAATGTAAGACACTTCCGTAGATGCATCTACGGAAGGTTCTGTGATGATATTTTTCTTTCTTTTTCTTGTTATAACTACCTAATAGCTTACTCGATTTTATTAAATCACAATGCAGACATGATGACCGACCATCCAGACAGAGTTATACATGGGAGGATTGCACATTATTCATCCGTGCGGCATGAACGGATGCGTGTAGTATCACAGGTGACAAATGGAGCTGTTGTTTCCGCTAATGTACCTGCTACACCAGATGTACCTGCTACACTCATTCTAGTTGGGACGTCTCCATCCGTTCCAGTTTACGGGCCTTCTCTGTCCGTTATAGTTGAGAGACCTACTTCATCTACTACTGCATCACGAAGGCCTCGGGATGATGCAGAGGGTTCCTCACATATGTCCGCTGCCCGCAGACGTTGACGGGGCAGTTCCTCTACTTCTTTGCCTGCGCTAGTAACATATTTTGTAGGATCTTCAGTGCTATCTACTGAGCTACGCGAGGATGATCCGGTGCCAGATCATGTCTGGTACCGGGAGGGTCCTATAGATGTGTCCCTAGTGACAGGTAAGGGTGTTCGCGGTGCGGTTTGGTTCGGTTTTAAGCATAAAAGTCATCCTAACCGCGAGATAAAAATGCATGCGGTTTGGTTTGGTTCGGTTAATTTTTAAAAAGTCATCCAAACCAAACCAAACCAAACCAATGCGGTTAGGATCGGTTCGGTGGTCTGCGGTTTACACCATAAAATAAAAATATACTGAAATAAAAAAAGGAAAATAATTCATTCTTCCATACATATATTACAGTATCATTAAAAAGAAGTTTTTCATACTAATTACACCAAAATAATTCATTCCTACATACATGTATTTTACACCAAAATTACTACCATATAAGTGTATCATATATTTTACAGTACCATACTATGTATTTTACATATACTACGTACTAAATTACTAATATAACTTGAGTTATTCATACTACATACTATATACAGTTTTTCATACTAATAAACTACATACTAAATAATAAACTACATACTACATATACAAGTATCAGATAACATCAGTTCTAAATATTAATACAACATTACAACTTCAGGACTAAATATTATCAGTACTACATATACACCAAATGTTTCTCTAGAATGAGTGAGAGAGAAATCAAAGAATGAAGTTGAACTGTTGAATAGGAAGGAAGAATGAAGGAATAGTGAGTCACATGACGTGAGTGTACAATATTGCAATTGGATTGGAAATATAATAAATTAATTATAGAAATTCAAAAGCTTAGTTAAATATACGGTTCGGTTCGGTTTGGTTCGGTTTTGTAAAATGAAAACTGCAAACCAAACCGAACCGTGCGGTTCGGCGCAAAAATCATCCAAAACCATCCAAACCAAACGCGGTTTTTGCGGTTTTCGGTTTGTATTGGTTCGGTTTGCGGTTTTCCTTTTGGATTTGTTCGGATACGATCACCCCTAGTGACAGGTTATGCAGATCATTCGGCTAGGCATATCTGAGATATAGAGGTAAATTTTCTTCGTTTATTACTTCTTATTATTTTTATTCAGTTTATGACTTTGCTTGAAGATAAGAGTGATTTTTTTTGGAAAATTTCAGGAGAGGGATCCCTAGAGGTTCTACAACCACGGACGGATGATTTCCGCTCTCGTGCAGCCTAACGAGTCGTGGTTCTGGGGTGCACTCATAGCTTCTGGTCTGAGGGACCTCTGCACGGTTGACTTCAAGAAGATTCATAACGGAATGCAGATGAAATATGCAGAGAGGTGGCATCCAAAGACCTCGTCCTTTCATCTTCCTCACGGAGAGATCAACATTACTCTAGACGACATTGCATGCTTCCTGCATCTATCTATCAGGGGTACCCTCCTTAGTCACGGTAGGCTGACGAAGGAAGAAGCGAAGGTGATGCTGATAGAGGAGTTAGGGGTTGATCTTGATGATGCGCTTGAGGAGGTAGAGATAACCCGCGGAGCGGACGTAAGGTTTCACACTTTACAACGGATATATGATGTGGAGATTCTTGCGGCACTAGAGGCTGTTAGTGACGAGGCAGAGGCGAACATACACAAAGAGTGGGTGCTGAGATGTTACTTGCTATATTTGATAGGCACTCAGCTCTTTGTGGACATGAGCTCGACCTACAAAGATGTCGTTTATCTAACGTATTTATCGGACATCGCACGTGTCCGTGAGCACAACTGGGGAGCAGATACACTGGCCTACACCTACCACCGACTAGGAGAGGGATATCCGTGGAAGGCGAGGACAGTGGCTGGCAACTATACCCTCTTAGTGGTAAAAAATTTTGTCCTTCTACATTTTCTCAAATTTTATTATATATTTGTGATAGTATGTTTGATCACCCTTTCTTTTTCATGCTTGGATACTACAATATTCCCTAACATTATTGGCTAGGGAGAGGTGTCGGGTTACACTGAGGACATTCCGTGTGCCAGAGCCTTCGCCCCCCTTAGAGGGAACCAGGTGCCGGATCCTTACAGGCGCTGTCTTGACCGCATGGCTACCGAAGACATCCACTTCGACTACTATGGTGATCACCATGAGACGGTTCCGTTTGATGAGATCGCACTATATTCTAGATGGTTGGCTTCCAGTTCGACCATCATTGTTTGTTATCTTCCGGAGCACGCTATGCGTCAGTTCGACTACCAACAGACGATACCTTGCCCACTTCTGACTTCTCTCCTATCGTCATGACCCTTCGGCAGCTGGATGAGGTCTTTGCAGACTGGGAGCACCACATGGTTCTTGCCGAGGCTCGGGAGACCACATCAGAGAAGGACTTGAGCTGCGTCGAGGGGTACATCACCTGGTACTACAGAATTTCACACACATACATGCTTCCCACCGCACCTGGATCACCGTCCAGACCAGCCCACAAGGAGATTTTGCAGACTTAACAAGCTCAGATGGACCACACTCAGGATGTTCTTCCTCGGTGTCGTGGGATAGCTGACATGGCGCGGGGAGACATTGTCGATGATTTATTCCCTGACGGGTCTGATGGCAGGCGTCTAGTGGAGGGCATCATTAGGGTGGAGAGGAGGCATTTTTGTATTGTAGAAACCGTTTCAGGACAGGTGGGGCACTCGAAGATAGACGCAGAGTAGACAACAAACGGCGCGGTGGACGCAGACATGGAGGCGGGGCCTGTAACATCCCAATTTTTCTATTTTATTTATCTAATAATTATTTTATTATTATTATTATTTACTTATTATTTGGGTGATAATTATTTAAATGTATATTATTGTGTTAATTTGGCTAATTGAGTTATTATAATTATTGGTGGAATAATGAAATAATAGCTAATGGGCCTAATTAGTTGAAATAGAATGGCTGGCTAAGCCCGGTTAGAGAGAAATGAGATAATAAGAGTTTAGTTAGGTCATTTCATAACATTAATATTTGGTAAGAAGAGAAGAGAAGAGAAAGAGGGAGAAAGAGAAAATTGGGGGAAATCTTGAAGAAGAAGGATTTTGATTTGAGGTAAGGGGGAAAATTTTCATTATCTTGAATGTATGAGTATGCAATGAGTAGTAGTATGTTAGGTATTTCATTTCTCTTCACTTTATACATTTTCACATGTAAGAGTTTAGGTTGAATCCATGGAATTTGTGATAGTAATCATGTTTGATGATGTTTGTATGTGAACCCATGGTTAGCAATATGTTTAGGAACCTTATATGTGTGTTAAATCGCTGCTTGAATGAGTTTTGGGTGCTTAGAATCATATTTGGAGTGGTATGAAATGTGCTGAAAAGCACAGAGTTTTTTCAGGTTCTGGTGTTGTTCACTGGGCGAACATCTTGCTTCGTCGGGCGAGTGCACGCTCACATGTCTGCGCCGGGCGAGACTAGCGGGCGAGGGGTGGCCAAGTTTCTGTAATAGAGCGGCGTGTGAGCGGATCCTTCCGCCGGGCAAATATGTACTGTTTGGAAAAAAATTGTAATGTGCATAACTTTTGATCCGTAACTCCGTTTTATGTGTCGTTCGAAGCATTAGGAAGCTAATGCAATTATTTATATGATAGGATTGGATTGGTTAGAACTTAATGATTTAATCAATATGTTTTTGTGTGAATTACATATGATTATCGTGATGTGTATTTTGATTTGGTGAATTATGTATAGCATTTGTTGGCATGTTATGTGATATGATATACATGATGTGTGTGAATATGTATATGCTATTTGAATGTGTTTGTTGAGAATGATTACTTGATGCATCTTGTACAATTGGTGGATAATTTAATGCATGGAATTATTGTGGTATGCAGTCTGTTAAGATTGTATGGATAATATTAATTGCATATGTTTTGTGATAATTGTACATGTATTGATAGGGAGATTTTACTCCGGTTGGCTTTGATCCTTGTGTGGAAACATAAGCGGCTTTGTTCCTTTTGTGGATTCGGAAGCGGTGGACTATATGTTCACATTTTGAGGGCTTTGATCTTGTCCGGATCTAAAGCGTGACTCTGCTTTTTAATCGGGAGTGGTGAGCTTGATACTCACATGGTACCACATGCATGAGTCACATTAATTTTATTTGGAGTTGCATATTTGTGTTATGTGGCTACTTGAATTGATGTGTTATTTGTGTGGTAATTGTATTTGTGCTATGTGTGATACTTATGAGACTTGTTCAAATTATGAATTGTGATGAATGTTTATACTATGGTATGCTATATTCATTGTACATATATTATGTATTCATTATGATGTGAATTATCACCCTTCTGTTTGAATGATGTTCATTGTGACATCGTGCAAGTTCCGACAAGTAGCGTGCTTGCACGATGATTTAGCCAAGGAGTCTTTCAATTTTATCGTTTTGATTAGGTAGTGAGTCAAATGCTCTGATCATGTAACACTGGGGGTTTTGAACTCATGTTTTAATGTTTGAATATTATTATCTTGTTTATATTTAACTTGATATTTTGGACATAATGTGATGATGGCTATGTTGCCAAATGTTGAATTCATATATATATATATATATATATATATATATATATATATATATATATATATATATATGAGTTGGTTATATTATATGATTTGGTAGATGTATATAGTATGAGATATATTCATTGAAATTACTTGAGATTTGTTATTCTGCGTGCGATATTCATAATGTATGAAAGCATGAAGTTTCAAATTATGTTATAAGGTCGTCATTGCATGTTTTTATGATTTATTTTGAGTTTTCATTGTGATGGAAACAACATGTGACGCCCTTTTGTTTATGCATTTATTTTACTCTTTGTATATTTATCTAAATATTTGGGGTTAGAAAATGGGTGTTACAGGGTCAGAGGCAGGGGAGAGGCGCATGATGATGTACGACACACACAGTAGTGATGCCGACGGATTTATTTCATATATGTATTTTGATTTCATATTTGTATAAGGATTTGATATATGTATTCGACATTATTACTCGACAATTTATACGATGTGTTTTTTGGTGTCCTATTTTCTATTGCGTTTAAATTGCTTTACTTTAATTGACTGTAATTGAGTTTTCCATTGTTGTTTTAAAACTTGAGTTTTGGAGTGAAATGTATGTGATTTTAAAAAATAGCAGACTGTTCCGTAGGTGCATCTACGAAACATTCTGTTTGAATACTTTCCGTAGATGCATCTATGGAATAAAATAAATGTTTTGAAGAAAAAAAATGTACTTCCAAATGTGCATCTATAAAATTTTTGTCAAGTGGCTAAGAGATTCAAGGGGTCTATTAAAAAATTCTCCTATTTCAAACTCATATCTTATAATGTTTTCATAATACTAATAAATAAAATATAATTTTATAAATTATATATTAAAAAACCGTTTTAGTTAAATCCTATATATCACAATCGAATTTTTAACAAATCAATCAAAGCAACCATATATAATTTTTTTTTTAGTCAATCAATTCTAATCTACATATTAAATCAACTAATCTGATTTTGTGGTTCAAAGGAACGATTCATTGGCTTTGTAGATAAATTTATCTTTACTTAAAAGAATTTTGACTCAAAATCGATAAAAAATATTGCATCATGAATACCTACACACTTTTAAATCACGAATCATGAAAGTAGAAACATTAACATTTATTTATTATTATAAACATATCTATCTATTTCCGACCCAACTTGTCTACTTTTAATATAATAAAGTAGATGACATAGTAAATCTTTTAATTATCCCTCTAATCACCATTTTAGAGAGTAATAAACAGGGACATAAAAGTAATTTCATTTTCCTTAATATTTAAATTAATAAATAAATATTATAATTATTTCTAAACCTTTCATTAACCCTTTTATATTTTTCCATCATTACTAACGTGTAAAACTTCCTTGGAATTGTGCAAAATTCCTTGGAATACAGTAAAACAACCTCCATGCTTCTTCTCTTAGGTTTCCATGTGATTTTTTTACGGCTTCCCATACACACTCCGTGCATTCCAAGACTGCATGCCTACAAATTCACGTTTCCAATACAACTAATCAGCAACATCCAAAACCCTTTGTACCTTTACATTTTCCAGCCACAACCCTAAAACTCAACAATAAAAATCGGCATATGAAATTCTCCTCTCAACAATCACACAAGCAAACAATTGATTCATCTTCCATTCTACTAAGGTAAGATTCTATTGTTGAAACAATGATAAGGTCACACTGTTTCCATTATACAGTGTTTTTTCTTTCTTTTTTTTTGATATTCAGGAGCATTATAATGATGTTACAGTTGTTTCCACGGTGATGGTTGAGTAGATCCGATGAAAATACGACCACATAGAGGTGCTATGACGGGGCCGAAATCGACGAACAGAGGCGCAATGAAGACGGTGGCGCGCTGTTGGTTCGTGCGGAAGATCGTTTCATTGTTAGAACTTGGAATTTCAAAAAAGTGTGTTTATTATTGATTGAGAGTGGAGCAAAGAGGCTCTATAATGGAAAATAATAGATTGCCAGAGGTATCTCATAGTCCCCTTGATGTTTATTATATATGTTTTGCATTTCTTGGTGTTTTCCTGTCATTGTTGTTTTGTCTTAGTTTGACACATTTAGCTACAAATTTTGTAATTTTTAATTTTAATAATACAAGTTTGGCTTACAGAAAAAATAAATTATAATTTTGAATATTTTAACCAAGTATTTTACTTTTGTTATTTCATTCGGTTGATGGGGGTGGCTGCAAGCGGATCATTACTTTTGTTAGACACAAGCGAATCATCTGGCGGTGGCTGCAATAATTGATGCATTTATATTTTCAAGATGTTATGAATTTTGAGTTGTACTTTTGTTATCATGTAGTTTCTTAAGAAGGTGAGTAAAATAACTGTTCCTGTCATCTGGCGGTGGCTGCAACAATTGATGCATTTATCTTCCTTTATAAAACAGAATGAGAACTACAAAGAATTCATTCATTCCTAAAGTGTATCAACTGTTTTGAGAAAAATTTCGAAAACTTACGTTTTCTTTTTGCCTGCAGATTAGAGAAAAGTTACTGTACGATGATTTCCTTCATACAAAATCGTTTTCCAGCTACATTTATTATCTTCCTCCATTAATCGTTTTTTTCTTTTATTAATCCATGAAATTTTTTACTGAACCAATTTGATATTTATGCTGAAAAATCATACATTCACGAATTCTCAAATTGATTCATTTAAGTTTTTTTAGCTGTCATACAATCGGATCAAATTTTAAATTTTAAAGGTAAAACTTTTTTGTTATTCTTTTGTTTACAGTTATGAAATTGGATTTGTTTTCATTTATGTAACAAACTCGTATCTTCTTTCTCTTTTGAGATATGTTTTTTTATAAATCATACATTTGCAAATACTTATAGGTTATAATTCACTTAATTTGAAAAAGGTAAAAAAAAATTGTTATTATAGTAATAGATTTGTTTTCAATCCTGAAATTGTTGGCCAGTTCTAAATTTCTAATGTATATTTCTATGATTAATAAAATATAAATTTTTGATTTTCTAATTTAAACAGCTCATGTATCAGGTTATGGTACTAACCGAGAATTGAATGACTGGAACATTACGAGAATTTGCAAATTTATCTCCATTTAAAAAATATTTTTATCATGTATGAGATTGCTTTAATTTATTTTTTATATTTTCCCAATGTATCATTATAGAGTCTTAATAATTTCATTTTGTTTCTCTTTGCAATGGTTAGTTTATTTTTTTCAATACATTTAAAATAGGTCATTCTATATGCCTTTACATTTATCTATTTTTATTAGTCTTTCCATTAAACACTTTCATCCATATTTTTGTGTAGCATTTTGGTCAATCATAAATAGATTGCAACTATGGCATGGAAGCAAACTCTCACTACTCATCAAACAATGTATTATGATCCATCATTTTTCTTAATTTTCTTTTATATAAATGTGTGTTATGTGATAAATTTCTGTTAGTGATAATTACCGTCTTTTTTTTGTGATAAATGTTTGTTAATAATAATAATAATAATAATAATAATAATAATAATAATAATAATAATAATAATAATAATAATAATAATAATAATAATAATAATAATGGTACTTATTATGATAAATGTATGGTTATAATAATAAAATAAAAATATATTTTATAATCTATCTTTTAATAGGTTTTTAACATTAAGGAAGACCAAAAATAAAAATAGGTTTTAAATATTCCGATTTTTTTTTGTTATTAGGTTGTTGTAGTTATTAAAGAGTTTAATTATACATTCAATTTTTTTATTTGACCATTATATAAGAAAATAAATTTATTAATATGTTAATTATGTTAAATATAGAATCACCCAATAAATTTTGAGCCATAACTAATTATTATAATTCAATTTTAGTTTGTTGTATAAAAGGCATCTACTTTTAATATTATAAAGTAGTATACTATCAAATTTACGTAATTAATTATTTAGTACCTCTAAGTGTCATTTCACGTTAAATATTTAATTAATTAAAAAAGTTTACTCTAATCATTATTAATGGCAGGTTAATTGATAGTGCAAATATATTCATATTTTTGTATTGTTATCCATTTATTTGACAAATACTGTTAAAGTAATTTTGATCTTTACATTTTCCCACATGACCTGCATAATTATTCATGCAGTGGAAAACGTAACAGTTTAACTTTTAACCAATTTCCACGATTATTCTTCCAACAATTTTATACCTTTTCATATTTCTTTCCTACATTAACCAAAGTAAGTATTCATTAATTTCAGCAATATTTTATGGCTTTTGAATTTTCTTCCCACATTAAAATACAAACTTTTTGAATTCTACCATATTTCTAAGTAAACCCTATCATACCTTTAATACACCGTATTTTTATAATTGTTGTATAATGAATCAAAATATCAAACGTACAAGAAAAACTTCCTTTAAACACTATTCCCTTTTATAATTTTTTTATTACTTTCACTTACCAATGTAAAATCTTTGAAAAACTTCCTTTAAACACTATTCCCTTTTTATTATTAGATGTACCTTATTTCAAACATGAAATATTATTGGTGATAATTGATGTGCAGTTAATTATTGGTAATACACGGGGAAAATGAAAAATCCACTCGATTCAATTAATTTTACAATATTCAATGTAGCTAAAACAAAAAGGTCATCCGGGGAAGAAAGAATATTCATCGTGCGCTTTGAATTTTTATATACAATTATAAAATTATTTTTATAAATTTTATTGGAACAACTTTATTCAATTATCTCCACCCTGTTGTTGTGCAAATACTTTTCTTTTATTTTTAAATATTTTAATAATATTATTGATTCATTGACAAAATAATATACATTATATAAAAAATATAAAATAATTAAAAAAATTTGTTTTTTATATGCTTCAAAAATAAAATACTATTCAACAAAATACAAGGAAATATTTTAAATAACAATAAAAATAATTTTACAAAGTTTTATTTATCTAAAAAAAATATATATTATACTATTTAAATATGTTGTAGCTGCAATATTCATAAGAGGTTCAAATGTATTGAATTTTTTATATTTCAAATATGATTAGAATGTCATAATGAATTAAAAGGTATTAAATTCCTTATATTATAAATATTTTTATAACATATTAAAAAAATAAGTTTTATATCTAAATTTGAAAGGTAGTAAATTTTTTATATTTCAAATTAAGTTTTTTATATTCCAAATTTGATTATAGTGTTTTTTTATATTTCAAATCTGATTATATTTCAAATCTGTTTATAGTGTTAATACAATTATTTTTATAAATAGGAATAAGTTACAAACATTTTTATAAACGGGAAAAAGTTTACCGTTGATACAATTATTTTTATGAACGAGAATAAGTTACAAATATTTTTATAAATGGGAAAAAGTTAATTGTTTATACAATTATTTTTATAAACGGGAATAACTTACAATTATTTTTATAAACGAGAAAAGTCAACTATTGATACAATTATTTTTATAAACGGAAATAAGTTACAAATATTTTTAAAAATGGATACACGGGTTGTAAAACCTTTCCTCCGCCCTGCAAAACCAGGGGTGCGGGGTGTGGCAAACACGCGGACATTGTATCTTTTATAGAAAATACAAAATTATTACATTTTTTTATGAATATTTTTAAAACTTATAATCTTCATTTTATTTTCATTATATATATAGTCATTATGAGATTTTATTCTAATAATATATATATATATATATATATATATATATATATATATATATATATATATATATATATATATATATATATATATATATATATATATGTTAAAAGACAATTTTAAATATTTTTTGTATTTTTCTATTAAAATATACATTTTTCGACGGGGCAAAGCTACTTAATCTGTATATATTTTATTTATATTTTTAACCATTACTATATTATATTTATTTACTACTAATAGATGACTATTTAATTATTTCCTTTATTTTTTATAGGTACATATTAACCTATAATTGATATTTTTGAAAATATAAATCTATTAAATATATTGAAATTTTTATTTAAAAGGCTAAATTACAGTTTTGGTCCCTCTATTTTGGCCAATTCACGAAATCAGTCCCCCAATTTATTTTTTAAACAGTTTTGGTCCCCCATATCCATTTTGCGTCCAAAAAATGCTGATTTTTCAGTTTTATGTATTCGTGGCATACTTTTTGAACGAGAGAGAACGTAGAGAGCATTTTTTTGGAGAATGAAAGAGATGAACGAACAAGCTGAGAGAAAGAGAATACGTTTAGAGAAGATGATTAAAGGAAGAACATGTCGTCAATAATTAATATTTCTCATTCCAAGTCAATAAAAGTATGATATGTATCTAAAGAATGGTACACAACAACGTTTTTTGAATGAAAAATGGACATGGGGTACCAAAACTGTTTAAAAAATAAATAGGGGGACTGATTTCATGAGTTGGCCAAAATACGAGGACCAAAACTGTAATTTAGCCTATTTAAAATAAGTGAAAAAGATTTCAAATGTTTATAATAAGATAGGGGTATGAGTGACAATGAATAAAATTTGGACAAAAATGTTTGGTAGCTGTTACCAAATCAAATAAGTAGATGACTACTTAATTATTTCATTTATTTTTTCTACTAAAGTATATATTCCTTACTAGATTAAATTAATATTTATATAATAATTATAATTTTAAATGTTTTTTCTTTTTAATTTGCGTATCTTTTATATACATTTATTAACCATTATTATATATTTATTTATTATTTATATCGACTTTGCGTGACCCATGCGAACGCACGGGTCCTTTACTAGTTTAATTCTAAAATAAAACATGAGTTTCATTTCACGTTTCCATCGACCAAATCATTGGTGTTTGATATAATAAAAAAAAATGCTCATTCGTTCCATGAATTTACTGTAGCTAATAACAAACAAAACAAACGAATAAAATAATAACAAAATTAAAAAAAAAAATAGGAAACAAAAACTGTACAGAAATGGAAAATAAATAGTACGTGAAGTTGAATTGAATGTTCTTTGTCCTCTTTCTTTGATATACCTTTCACTAATTATACCTAAAATACGAAAAATTGACCTATCATATCATAAAACAAATCTGATGGGCCTGCTGGGCCAGCCACTTCTGGGTCTTGTCCATTAGGTACAGTACAAACAATATTCTGGGCTTCATTATTATTGTTCGCCGCGCCCTCCAGCGGCGATCGAGGCGGTTTGTTTAGCTCCGGCGGTGGCTCCGGTGGTGTTGGTGGCAACCCTTTCACAAGATGGACACATAGTGAGAGTAGTAGCTGGACGCTGCATGTAGAATGGTTGAGAAGTTTTCAAAGCTCTTAATTCTTGCAGTTCCTTTTGTAATCTTCTATTCTCTTCTGTTAATGTCTCACAACATTTTTTTAAGTACTCACAGTCTACTTCCGTTTGCTTTAACTTTGTCCTGTAAAATTTATTTTTCATTTCATACGCAAAAAATGAATAAACAATTTTATGATAAAAAAATTTTAAATAAAAATTTTAATATATAAATATCAATAATTTGTTTACATAAATATAAATAAATACTGCAGAATAAATTTGAAACAACAAATTATACTCATTTCACTCGACTATCACATATCAGTTGAGCTACTCTTTTTGATAAGAAAAGATAAGGTGAATGGTAGTTTCTATTCTTACCTTGCTCTTCTGTTTTGAAACCAAACTTCTACTTGACGTGGACGAAGATTTAACTGTTTTGCAAGAGCAAGTTTTTGTTTCTGCAAATTTTTAAAGTATTTAATAAAAAAAATTGATTAATATTAATGAGGTATATTAAAGATAAAAGTTAATATAAAAAAAGAAAGAGAAAAGGAAGTTATTACAGGATTGAGAGTGGTGTGTTCTTTGAAGCTATCTTCAAGGAAAGCTGACTGTTCTTTAGTGAGTCTGAGTTTCTTTCTAGTGGAACCATTTTCTTCATCATCGCTATCTGCACCTCTCTCACGACTATTATTTCTTTCTGCACCCTCAGCAGCATTTCCATTATTACCGTTCATGATAGAGAAATCCATCTGAAAAGATGACACCGCGCTATTCGGTGATGAAACCGCAGCTCCTTCGTCGGTAATATCTTCAACCGACGCCGCCAGCCGGAATCTGTTTACACTCGACATCCTCGCCGGTTCAACTCCGACTGCAAATAATATCACAGCTAACAATTAACATATGTTTATAAAAAAAAATTATTTATACATGATGAAGTAATAAGTATATGGTGTTTACGTGCATCGTTGAGCCATGGAATTCGAAGGTTTGGAGAAGGATGGGGAAGGAGAACTGGAGTTGAAGGAAGAAGGTTGAGTTGGATAAGTGGATCTGAGGAAGTGTTTTTTTGGTCTGAGGATTTTTGAAAGAGAGAGAATGGTTTTGGAGTGTCGCCTAAGCTCAAAGCTAGTTCCATTTTTGAGAAGAACTAAAGATGCTTTTGCTAACAAGTTTTAAAGTGATAATGGGGTTTCAAGTGTTCCAAAAGGGAGAAGAGAAGGGTTTTAAAAAGAACCTGAATTGACAAAGCAATAGGTGTAGCCTCTAGACTATAAAACTAGGGAGCAAAGGTTATATATATTGTGAGATTGTGTTTCCAACCCAAAGAAAGTCATAAATTGTGTTTTTTCTATTACTACCTTTTTATAAAGGATTCCTTTTCATTTTAAAAGTGGTTTGATTAATTTTTTATTAATATATTTTAGTTATACAGTAGTTCATTTTTAAATCTTTCCATCAAAATATTCTTAAAAAATATTAAATTTAAATTTTTATAATAAATATGAAATATTAACTTTTACTTATAAATCATTATAGAAGAACTACTGAAAAGATAAAGTTTAAAAAAAATATTGATTCTTACAAAATTCAAAATTTAAATAAATTTCATCTCTTAATCAATTTTTGTAATTTTTATAAAAGAATTACATTAAAAGACACAGATAATAATAAACAAAAAGATTTACATTTTTTAATTTAAGTTATAATTTTTTTAGATTTAATTATTAACATACATTTTAATTAATATTTACATAAAAAGAAAAAAAATATATTTGAATTCAAATCTAAAACTTCATATAAACTAGTCAACCATAGGATAAAACAATGACTATATGTTGATGTTTTTAAAATGAAAATATGTTCTCTATTCTTAATTTAAGACTTTTAAAAAAATTGTTTATGAAAGTTTTAATTAACAAACTAAATTAATATAAAAATGATAAAATATCAATTTTTTTATAAACAAATTATCATTGCGAATTTTAAAGATCCTCTAACCTGATTACAAAACACTGAAACTAAAACTCAGGAAAAGAAAAAATACTCACCAAATAAATAAAATATCAATTGATTGAGATGATATATATTTAATATACTGTTTTAAATATGATAATATTATTATTGATCAAGTTTTGTGATAATCAAATATATTTTTGATTAGTCATATTTAAAGATAGTGTTGATCAACTTAACATTTTTTTTAAAGTTATACAATTTTATTTATTTAAATTAAAAAAAATCTTATTTTTAAATTTCTTAATTTAGGACTTATGAGAATATTTAATAAGAAGGGACTAATCGGAGTAAATACTAGTAGTATATGCATTCAAAGCAAAACTGATAAACCTGGCTTACCCTTATATTGCTAGGGTAAGGGCTCAGGCTACTCTATTTGTATTTCTCTATCCCTTTGTTGCGTGAATTGACCGACAAATTCAGGTTGACAAACGCACGTGAATTTAATTAGATAAACATACATATGCCACTCCCTCTTTTCTCATAGTGCTTTTTATTTTTTCACACTCATGCACTTCACTTGTGATAAATTTATGAACAGATTCAGATATTCAAAAATTGCAGGATTGAGTTTTGATATTCTCCTTTCCTACTTCTCTACATTTCATGTTTGTAAATTTCGTAGTAAAAACTTATAAAATGTTCAATTTAAGAAAATGATGAGTTTTTCATTCCAAGTTATAATTGATTTTCTTAAATGATTATAAGGAAAAAAAACAAGATACATGCTATAGTTATACCCATTTTAACACCTACACGGTATGATCCATTTTCTTCTTATTTTTTTGTTATTCTGTGCCTTGATATTTGAGCCATTTTTAATGTAATGCATAAAGTTAATGTGTAGTTAAATACGGTGTCATTATATAGTGTAAGCATACCATCTCTTAAAAAACTATGGTTGTATTTATAAGAAAAAAATTATTTTTCAAATTTATTGAATAATTGACGTATATCTATAGTTATTCAATAATATTGTGATAATGATAAGATTTAATTTCAATCAACACTTTGATATGTGAGGTAAAGAAGAGTAGCAACCAAAATAAATGACGTTCAACAATAATAATCAATAAGCAGAAAATATAATAGAATAAGGAAAAAAAAAGTAAAAAGTTTATTTACACCGTTCGATCAAAAGATCTATTCTGAGGGAGAGAGCATCTCTCCAACTCATTATATTCAGAAATTTGTTATAAGAGATTACAGATGAATTACAAAAAAATAGCCTTCGCATTTAGAGTTCCCAAGAACAACCCTGAACGCGCCCAAAAACAAAACTCTATTTTCTACCATCGGTGTTTCTCAACCTCTCCAATAAAGGTGAGAAAAATATACACAAGAAAGGGGAGTTTGAATTGTGTATATCGAATTTTACTTCTTTTTCTAACTCTTGACAAAATCTGAATATGTTTAAAAAGTAACAATTATGCAGCGGAAGATAGTTCGATTTTACTTTTTTACTTTTTCTTGTTCAACTTCTGAACCCAAGGACCAGGTTATGATATAGAGCTAGCTTTCAGGAGTAGAACTAACAGTTTTGAGATAAATAGTAAAGCAATCAACACATAAACAAATTATTTTGGTTCCTCCCATAACTTGAGAGTAATCCAGCTCCATTGTTCCACAAGAGATTTTCACTATACTCAACCGATTACACTTTGCTCAATCAAATTAGAAAGAGACTTCTGCTCAAGCCAGCAAGTAAGAGACTTTCTTGCTCAATCAATCATGAAAGAGACTTCCTGCTCAAGCAACCTAACTCGAGACTTCCTTGCCTAAACACACTAGTTTATGACTTCCTTGCTAAAGCAACCTAGCTCGAGACCTCTTTGCCTAAACACCCCAGTTCAGGACTTCCTTGCTCAAGAAACCTAGCTCGAGACTTCTTTGCCTAAATACACCAGTTCATGACTTCCTTGGTCTAGCAACATGTAAGAGACTTCAAACTATTTAACAATAGAATTTGGTATTAACCTTTGTGTTTATACATATGCTTCTTAGTTAAGCAGATACACAAGGTTTACACTTTGAACATAATATAAAATGACTGCTCCTAAGTGTCTAAGTGTATAAGAATGAAATTTTCATTCTTCTTCTTGCACATATGATCTTTATTGTTGTGCCTTACTGTTCTGTTGATCTTTTGATCATATTCACATTTCTCTCTTTTGAGTCTTTTACTCATATGTGAATATGTCTCACTCTTCCTCCTACATTATTTTCACACTTCTAGTTGAATGTTCCATTTTCTATGTATTCCCGATATATGTATTCAATCTTCCATTTTATCTTTAAATAAATACTAAGAATATAGCTGTTAGAAAGAAAAAGATCGAATCTTCAAACAACATAAATAGTTGTTGGCTGACTTTACATACAACAAATAACGCTTTTTATGACGAAGCTTTCACCTCAACCAGAAAAAGACGAGGTATTATGCTAAGGTGCGCCATCTTTTAATTTTTTTTTTATAAAAATAAAAACAACATATTCTCCCGGTTTCTATTAAAGCCGAGGGGTAAAAAAAATCAAGACATGCTTCGAATTCCATTTAATGAATGTTTATATTTTTATTTGTTTATAAGTGAATACTAAATCATCTAACTCTTCAGTTTCCTTAAAAATCGAGGGATAACTTAATCACATTTCAAGGTAAAAGCACTCGCTAAACAAATTTGACCCTAATCCTAACTTATATGTTGTCACCCTAAACTAGCACATATTATTCTTTAGGATGGATTACAAGACAGAAAAATCTTCAATGTTCTTCAACCGTTGAACAAAATATTTTTTTCTACCCTTGCAGTCTATCTCACATAATGGTGTTGCTGTTGTGTTTTTGGAACAACTCTCTATTAAAGATCTATTAAAGAGTGTTGGAAAAGTTCCTTATAATAGATTGTAAGTGCAGAAAATCATTTATGCTTCCAGGTTAAACAAAGAAGGCTATTAAACTTTTGAAAAGATATAAACAACAAAATATAAAATTGTAGCGATGATAATGAATCTGAGTTTTTTTTTAATATTATGTGTAAACAATGTAATATTTTTTTAAAAAATATATATCATTCACCTCAATTTTATTCTAAAATCGAGGAGCTTACTTATTTTATTTTACTTTTCTATTGAAAATATAAAGTAAATTTTTGCTCGGTTTTTTCAACTATTCGAGGGAACATGTTACACTGCTACAACAACAAATATCTACCTTATATTCATAAAGGAACAACACTCAAGATATTGCCAAGATATCAATCCATAAGAAACTATCTACTTCCACGACTATATATTTTTTTCTTGTGAAAGCATTTCTCTTGATAGCATTTGCTCAAAATAACGAAATCTTGGAACACTTAAAGAAGCTTGGAAAAGTTCTATGTGATGGATTGCAAGTGCAGAAAAAAACATTTTCCAAATTTGGAACAGATAATTCCATACAGGGGGTAGATAGCTCGTTAAAAGTTGATTGCATGCAGTCCATAGAACTTTAAAATAATAAGCACAAAATCTATCTAATAGGATATGGATTAGAGAAAATATGTATTGTTCTTTAAGAATAACAACTACTATGATAACACTGCATTTGTTGTAATAATGTAATTTAATATTTTGTGTAAACAATATAATATTAAAAAAAGCTTATAAACCTTTTACCTCGGTTTTTGTCAGAAACCGATGAAATAATTTTGGCGTGATAACTGAGAATAATGAGCACCATCCTTAAACAAATCTCTGTCGTCCGTTTCATGTGTATAAATACTCAAGACACTCTTATTAGTGATCAGTGTGAAACCTAACAGACATCCATTATAAAAGCATTATGAATATCAATAATTGTTAATGAAACATAAAACATGAAAACTTTGAAACGTAAAAAACTCGGTAAAGTTCTCTACGATGGATTGTAAGAGCAGAAAATAAATTATGTTTAAGGTTTGTGTTCTTCAATAATCAATTTTTTATGGTGTTCATCAATAACTATATTCATTCATTTAACTAATCATTATCTTGTTTTACATCAGAAACAAATCAATGCAACAAGGATCTGAAATATATTGCATCCAACATTTCAATTTGTAGTGAGAATGGATTGAACATGTACTTGAACCCCAAGGTACTGGGTTTGATACCCACGAAATGCATAAATACGAACCATGTACCTGAACATGTAATCAAACCCTGTACCCTGTGAAGTTAATACCACAGCTAGCATAAATACGTTGAGAGGAACATATTAGAGTGATGTTTGCAGCGCAGAACAATTGAAGAGACATGATAGCGAAGATACTGACAATAGTACCTTTTCTCAAAAAGACATAAAGAAATGTACCTTTGTCACAAGATCTTCTCAAGATATCTTTTGACCAGGGACTTCCCATAAACGTTTGTTGAAGCTGGATTAGTGTCACTATCACATTCATACTTAACTTCTTAAGTCAGAGGCTTTTTATAGAATTAGTTGAAGCTTGATCATAAGTTATAATATATCCTCGGGACTGAAATTGTCTTTATAAGAATATTGATTAGATAAAGATAAAATACTTTTGAAACAAAGACTTCAGACAATATGTTAATGAAGCATTTTCAAATTTTGCAGAGTCTGTTTGCTTCAGAGAATGCCAGTCTTCAGACTTTGCTGATCTTCAGATACTATTTATGTTTGGCTCACATCTTATGCATATAAATTGACTTCTTGAGAGTCACCTTTGCTTTCTTTAGATCTGCATAATTAACAACCTTGTTAGAGTACAAAATTGCTCTCTCCCTCTATATATTAAATACTTTGTTACCATCAAAACTTAAGGATAGTTAACGAACCAAACTTGTTATAACATCCAACTCTCAATAATGTAAGCACACAAACTCAAGATGTAGACAAGTGTTTGCCAATCCCCTTAATAACTCCAAAGGTTTCCCAAAACCTTTGTCTTTCTAAGTTTTTCCTTGAGAATACCCTAAACCCTTTGCTCTACCTTTTTGCCGTAAACAAATTGTCACACTGCAAAACATTTAAAGAGATACATATTTATAATAGCTAAAACCCAACAGACAAGCCCAAAACACAACCCATTAATTATTATAATAAAATATTATAAATATCTTATAATATATTTTATATTTATTTAGAGTGTTTCTAATTTTATATATATATATATATATATATATATATATATATATATATATATATATATATATAATATTCTAATATTAAATAACTGATTCGCAAATCAAACCGGTTAAACCTGAAATCCGCGAACGGTCCAAACTGTACATTCTTGTTGCTTTTTGACTTTCTGATTTTTAGCAATCTTGAAATATATTTTCTTTCTCTTCATCAACAAAGATTTTAAGGCATAATTCAACAATCTCTATCTTGACTTCAAACCATGGTGATGTCATTTTAACCATCAACCACCTTGCAGCTCTCTACCATATTGAAACTCTAGTTAATAATCTTGATCAATTTCACGACACACTCGAATATTCATCTCTCCACTTGCATCCACTTGTTTCCAATTACCTTTTTCTGCCTAGGTAATCTAATAAGCCCACAAGTATGATTATTCAACCATCGTCGACTCCACATGCCTTCGAACGTATCCTTGAAGATCCATGTTTTCTTTATTTTGCAATCCTTCAACCATAGTTAAAGCATAACACCCAAGGTTAACATAACCATTCCTTTGAGATGCTACAATCTCACCCCTCACTACTACTAGTATTCATAGTTGGAAACTCCACCTCAAACTGAGTTTTCTCCTTTATAGTTCTAATAGGTTTATCCCTTGGGTTTTACTGTTCTTCCTCTAAAGAAGTTCTCTACCAACCAAGTAAGATGCTTTGACATCAGCCTTTCCACAAAAACTCAATAACAACTCAAAAGGTCACATGTATTTTTATCCCATGTTCTCTTCAAAATTCATTATACACTTCTAAAACAACCCTGAAGACGCCTAAGAACAAAACTCTATTTTCTACCCAAGTGTTTTCCAACCTCTCAAACTCTCAATAATGTAAGCTCACAAACCCAAGGTATACACAAGTGTTTCCAATCTCCTTTGATAAATCAAAAGGTTTCCCAGAACCCTCGTCTTTCTAAGTTTTTACTTGAGAAGACCCTACACCCTTTGTTCTACCTTTTTGCTATAAACTTTAACATTGTCCCACTGTAAAACACAGAAGAGATACACATTTATAATAACTAAAACCCAACATACAAAAACCAAAACATGATCCACTAATTATTAGAATAAAATATTATTAATATTTTATATTAATTTAAACTATTTCTATATATATATATATATATATATATATATATATATATATATATATATATATATATATATATATATATATATATATATATATATATAAAAATAATATTCTAACATTAAATAACGGATCCGAAATAAAACTATTCTTTAATAAAATAATTCATTTGTAATAATCTATCACAATATTATTCTCGATATTTTATTTTTATTAAATATATTATTTTATTATTATTAATAAATTCAATTTTTTTCTCAACTATTATGATAACAATAATTGTAGGATTGAATATCCTGTAATAATTATTTTTAAATTAAAAAATGCATACTTTTTAGCTAAAACTTCAATTTTCCGAGCCTTTATGATCCTTTTAAAAATTGACTCATGTCATGCCCATCCAAATAACCCCAATTTATGAAGTTCACCAAACAAAGTTCAAAGAGTGTCATAATGAGAAAACAGACAATGATATATGATTCGAGGGACAACGCATATTGAGAATATTTAGTATAACCTGCTCCTCTTGTCTTACACTGATGATTGAGTTTATGTCATTCTCTTGGCCCTCTCATCACCCTCATGATACGCATCATCATTATCATTATCGTCATGCATGATCAATGATAATGGAGTACTCAAAATGTTTTCATACTAGCTTTGATTTACAAAATGAATTTTAAAATTTTAGATTATATAATTCTGTGAAATATTTGTGAGGCAATTAAAATTTATGAGCAAAAGATCCTTAAGGTGTGTTTATCTACTAAAAAATTAAACACTATACAAATAATTTTAATTATCCTGCGTTTGATATAAATTAGAATTCGAAATTGGACAGATTTTTTGCTACTACAAATTAATTTTCATGGCTGAGTCTAAACTTAAAGTCTTTAGTTAAATTTGAAGTAATCTCTTTTCATCTCATTCAAATACTTTTTATTCAAAGATAGATTATATATTAGATACAAACTTTAAAAATATATTTAGAGGTGAATTTTACAGGTGAACTTATATATATATATATATATATATATATATATATATATATATATATATATATATATATATATATATATATATATATATATATATATATATATATATATATATATATATATATATATATATATATTTATATTTATATTTATATTTATATTTAAATCATTATTGAAGGTTTTTGAAAAATTTTATACACTTTTAATCTTATCTCACCACCTATATAGATAGTGAGAAAAGATTAAAAGTGTGTAAAATTTTTCTAAAAACTTCAATGATGATTTAAATATACATATAAAATAAAATAAAACTATTGAAAGTAATTTATATAAGCTTAAACTATTATAATAAAATTATTTTATATTTGTAGTATAAAATAATTATCAATAATAATAATAATAATAATAATAATAATAATAATAATAATAATAATAATAATATTTATGTAAGAAGAATTGAGGGGTCGAAGATCCGTGAACATGCAACTTTAAGAACTTAATTATTTAATGAGACAAGTAGTTGGTTGTTAATTTATATGACTTTGTTAAGAGTTACACATCAGACAATATAAAATTTAAACATGTGTTTATAAGTGGAGACAATCTTCATCATACTAGTGTCTTATTTTGACAAGACAAAACTGAATGAATTTACAAAAATTTATAAAATTTAATCATAAAGAATTTTGTCAAACTATTTAGTGATGGTTGCTTGAGACAGCCCTGAGCAAGGGCAAGAAAACCCTAGCATAGAACCTTCAAATTCTAAAGGACCTCAGTTTCATTAAAAAGCAAAATTTATATTTAAAATGATTTGAATAAATTAAGGAATGAAAAATTATCTTGTAGAGATCACAAGTCTGGTGGTAGTAAAGCTCCGATAAGATACTTGTTAAATGGTAGTGTGTTTAATTTTTTTGATTGTAATTTTTAATTATTAAAGTTGGATCTATTTAAAATTTTTAATTTAGGGCTATTATTTATACTAGAACAAGGTTTTTGGATTGGTTAGACCTACCCTAACGCTTGATAATCAACTTAGATTTATATCATTGATATGCACGACACTATTAAATTTGCATCTTTGAATAGAAATGGTGATATTTCAAAAAAAATGGCCGAAATTAATAGACATGTTGTCTATCCGTTAATTTATCATCTTTTGAAGTTAGCGATGGTGGCCACGTTAATTATTTACCAAACATTTTCTATAATGAAGATTGTTAAAACTAAATTACATGATTGAACGAAGAATGGGAGGACGAAAGATTGTCTGATGACTTATATTAAAAGAGATATGTTTAAGGACATTAATAATGAATCGATTATTCAACGATTTTAGAATATAAAACTGCTTGTAAATGACAACTATAAAATATACACGTAAATTGTCTGATGTCCTATGTATTTTTTGAATAAGTTACATTTATATGTGCAACTATAATTTCTTATTAATATTAAATAATTTATAATTTTCTTTCAAAATTTTGATATCCGACTTTACGGTCGATTAATTTAACAGGACTAATTCTACCATTCACTTAAAAGACAATCCCGTTTAAAGCCAAAACAAATTTATAGACTCGATCTAACACATTGTTTGCATCTAACTAAATTTCAATTTGAGATCTTAAAAAGACTGCAACTTCAATATTCAAATCTTAGTCACTAGAACAATCCTTTAGAGTTAATTATTTACAACCTCTTTGGATCCTCCACTAATTTACAAAGTGTTTTTTTTTTTATTTTTTATGAAATGTTAGTGAAATTTAAATTCAAGACATTTTTTATTTCCATATTTGTACTTTTCCCTAACCTAACCAGAATATAGGGATGTCCAAAGGAAGTGAAGAGGTCAGATATGTCATGCTTTTGGGATCATTGCAATAATTGAAGTCATGCATGCAGACTTTAATTATAAGCTGCGGAGAGAAGAGAGGATGCGTGAATTATTGGGTACGATCATCCTCTTTCAAGAAAAACGTATACAATGCCATAAAGTATGCATGTCACATTTTATAAATGCCTTAAAAGGAAGGTTTTTTAAATTTTCATTCTGTTCTACTCTTAAGAATAAGATATCAATATTTATAAAAATAAATACAAAAAACCATCATGTAAAAATATTACAATTAAAATTTATATAACCATCACTCCCTCCATTCCTTTGTCACTTTTTAGAAAAATTTATATTTTTTTAATGGTTATTTTCAAAGATAATAATAATTATTTTATCAAAATTGCTCTTAATATTTATTATAAAAAAATTAATTGAAATAATAAATAGTTAAAGAAATTAAAGATAAATGAAAATTATTGTTTAAAAGCAACAATAATTATTATCTTTTTGATATGTATAAAGGAAAGGAGGAGGGAGTAATTTTGTAACTAATTTTTATACTTAAGAAAGGATTGAGTATATTTTTACACTCTAATTTTATTAATTATTTCATCCATTTCAAATTAAGTGCCGTTTTAATAAATATAATTTGTTTCAAAGCCTATTTCTTACAATGTTTTTATAATAATGATTTTCAAAGAATTTTATTGTTTATAATAATTTAATTGTAAATAAATTATTTAAAATCTACAAATACGAAATTAACTAAAATATAACTTCTCACAAAAACTATATATTTTAAATATTTTTAATTTATTTAGACCAATTTTAGATTATAAATGTTTTTTGAAAAAAATTTAATTTAAAATCATTTTGAGTATTTCTTGTAAAATCTTTATATATTAAATGAGTTTAATTATATGATTATTTAAGATGTCAAAAATATTCTTATTTTATAAAATTTGAGTTTGAAATAACTTTTATTATTTTTTAAAATCTTTATAAAAAAATTATTTTAAATTATGAAAATAAAATTATTTGTTTAACCTATATGAAATGGACTGACCTTAAATACTTTCTCACTTACCTTTATTATATATTCAATTATGGATTTTCATTAATATATATGTGCAATACTAGTACTTCTCTAATTATCGGCTAAAAAATATTTCTCCAAATATTTTATTATATTTATATTTATGATAGAGGAAAATAAATCGATACTTGATCAGGTTAATTAAATACAAAAATGTCAACATTTTTTACAGATATTTTTATTACATTTTTTTACTCTGTTAAAATAAAAAATTAACTTTAGAGTTTACTTTGAGTAAATTTCAATACGAAAAAAGTAAGAGTAAGGGTAGTTAATGTGACAAGAGTAGGTAGGACAGATATGGAAATGAAAAATCACGTGAGCATGTAATGATGAGGTGAGAGGAATAACAGGTAAAAGGAATTATTGGACCATTAACATTGAATACACGAGAGTACAGACAGAGAGAAAGTTTTGGTTTTAAGGCATCTAGCTTCTGCTGCGTGCTTGTGCTTGTGCTGGTTATGGTAAAGGAAAGTGCAGTAACCAGTTATTACCATCATTACTCATTAGTAAACCCATCTGCTTCTATATTTACTTGGTTCATTACCTTGCATTCTCAGGGAGACAATCTAAGAACATCAATCATTTATACTGCATTTGATCGTATTTTGTATTTGAATCTGTTCTATTAGTTTCTCATAGTAATATTATAAAGATATTAGAGGGTTCAAGGAGTGTCACAGGTGTTGAGAATCAAGTGTGAGGAAAATTTTTCACATTGGTTAGAAAATAGAAGATAGAACACTTTATAAATGAGAGAATACATACCTATCACCTTAAAGTTTTAGTTGAGTATGTCATATGCCTCTCACATAATATGTCTCAAGTATAAAAGTGTTTCCTCGATGATCCACTCAAAGTACCTTTAACAACATTGAGTATATATTTTATCAAATACTTTAAGGCATTAAAAGTATGAGTCTATTCTTTTATATATCAAACATTTTTTCAATTTTTTATTGATGTGAGACATAACCACTCGCACTTGAATTTTAATAATCTTCTCAAAAAGTGAGTCACTCACATCACTAGGATTATTCCATACTAAAAACTCACTAGCTTTTACTCTCTACAAAACCCAATCATATTTCTAAGACGGATGCTATTTTTACACCCAAAAAGCACACACGGTAGCTTACACCATCCCATATATAATATCATTTTGTATTGTTTGTGTAAACAAAATGAAAAGTTTAATTACTATACATAATAGAAAAAGTAAAACCGTAGCTTTATACGGTGTAAATGTAACAAAACGTGTAAGAATAACGTTTCTCTATTTCTAATACCACTTGTTGGAGAGTTAGGAAACATCGAGAGTGTCATTGAGTAAAATGTTCATACCTTAACATGATATATCCATCCAAATCCAAAACTGTAAGACAATGAGAGTATAAGTATATTCTCATAAAATCAACACTTCCTCAATTTCTAATTAATGTGAGGCTTAACCAACTATACTTTAACCCCAATAATCTCTACTTTACTAGAAATGGTGGAAAATTATTAAGAAAAACAAATGCTTAAAGAAAAAAAAAACACAATAATAACACAAAGATTTAACGTAAAAACTCAAAAACCAAAAAAAAAAATCATAGTTGTTGTCAATTGACAACCAGAGAATAACACAATGTAAAATATTTTACAACACATAAACTACTGTCAATCAACCAAGGTCGCGATACAACCACACTCTACAAAGAAAATATTTAATTACTACTCACAATACTCTAACACAAGAGTATGAGAGAAAATATAAAAAAACAAATACAAGCTTAAAGTATTTTTGATTGTTGTATTTTATAAAAAAGATTTTGAATCGATTAAATAACCTTGAACTCACTCTTTCTTTACAAAATTAAGTAACGTGAAACTTCTTTAACATACATTTTCAACCACCACCAACGATCTCCACCTTGACTGAAAATATAATACATTAGTTTCCATCATCTTCATCGACAATCATAGTTCAAAAGAACTATCATACTTCACTATAAAGAGTATAGTCGCTTAAAGTTACACAACTTCAAGAATTTCCACATTGTCTTCATCGACAACTATAGTTCAAAATTATCATACTCAACCAAAAGAAGAGTACATCTCAATTGAAGATAAATCACTTCAACAATTTCCACATGTCAAAAACCATATTGAAAACTTAGTGCAATCTCCATGTTGGCAGAAAACTCTTCAACCATCAACATAATCTCACAACACACTTTGCATCAACGCCCATATGTTAATCCGCTAGCAATAACCCGTCCTTTTACATGAAAGCTTTCATGAGGATACACTTCTCAATCTTTAAAAATAATTTTACTAGCAACTTCTTCAAAACTCAAAGTTTCTTATTCCTATATATCAAAAGAAGTTTAATATGCTCATTGAAGATGAAATAAATCATATGAGTACCAAAGATTTATCTTTATCATCAATTTTGACTCTAATAGTTTCTAATTCAAAAATAATACCATTGAGAACACTTAGATGATCAGATATATTTATATTTCCATTCATACACAATCTATGAAACTATTTCTTCAATAACAACCGATTTGAAATAACCTTTCCTTGATATAGCCCTCCATTTTTCTCTCAAAGTTCGTTGGATGACGATGTACCAAGAACATTCGGAAGAATATGCTTAACTAAAGACATGTGGGTTGTACTCGAAGCATTCAAATCTAGTTCCTATCATTTCTCTCTGTCCATGTTAGAAATTTTTCCTTTCAATGCCCTGTGTAATCTAATAAATTTTAAGAAGTGTACTAAAAATTGTCGCAAGTAATAAAATAATTTGTCACCACTAGAATTGTCGTATTTTGCAATGATTTGGCTTGAACGGGAAAATAAACAAAAGTTGGAAGATTATCTGATTAAGGGCCCGTTTGGTTAGTCTCCACAAGGATTGTCGTATTTTGTAATGATTTGGCTTGAACGTGAAAATAAACAAAAGTTGGAATATTATCAGATTAAGGATATTTGGTCTTGTTAGGAATCCCATGTATGTCACTATTGATACAAGTGTCTACTTGTCCTAAATTGAGTTCTCAGAAATTATGGCGATCTAACAAAGCCATTATACTCAATTCCTTGGTGTATAACTCACTATTTTACACTATAATTCCCTAATCCCTTAGGTCAGTTCAAATTTAAAATAGGTGAATTTTGTACGTTAAGCGTTAAGCCTTAAGTTACAACTTATAATTGTTTTTCCTAAATTAATTACTAAGTTGAATAGTTAATCTAGTTAAGGTTCACAGAATTAGGGTCAGTAATCCCTACAAACCTAAGTTCAATCTATGAGTTGGTTAAGCCATACGAAGCTTTAAACACGATATTAAATGAATAACAATACTGAAATATCAATTTAAGAAAATAATACAAAACTCAAGCATTCAAATAGATCGATACAAGTTCATCTAACAAGACCTAATATGAAAGAAACTTAATAATACAATTAATCATAAATATGAATTTAGAGCAATAATATATAAAAATTAAGGAATAATTTGGTCTTCAATGGATAAAAAAAACTCCATTTTTAAGCTCCTTGCACTCTCTTGCCATAAAAATCCTCTTCAAAAAAGTCCAACCCTTGCAAAATCTCAAAATTTTCCTTTTAACGACGTCACAAAAAATGTGTGGCATTGTGGCACGATTGATTTTAATCGTAGCACAATTTTCTATAGTAGCTAGATTTTTTGTTAACTTTCATTTGCCGGTTGTCCCACCTCAATCGGAGTTTTGAAGCTCAAGATATGATCAAATTATTAGGGAAACGTCAAGATGTAATATGTGTTGAATTTATGGATTCAAACGTGTTTAAATCATACCACAGTTTTCTAGCAAATTATTTTATTTTCTTACTTCAAAATTCCACTTTTATTATTTTGACATCTTTGGTCCTTCTCGCACATTTTGTTAATTTTTTCTGTAAAACTCATAATTTCTTAACTGGTAACTACTAAAACACAATGGAAATTACTTCTAAAATTACATGACTGACTATCATCACAACCCTAAACTTACATTGTTACTTGTCCTCAAGGAGCTCATTCATAACTTCTTCCTCAGAATTTTGTACTCACTCCATCATAATCCAACAAGTTTTTCTTCAACTTTCTATGTACTTAACCTTCACTCAATCTCACTGTTCACTCTTATTGAAACAATACGATAAACACTCAATCATATACACTTAACTTCAAACATATGAATTTGCAATATTTCTATAAATTCGTCACTTTCTTTTCGAAAACATATTTTAAGTTCTTTCGAAGAGTGTAACGTGACTTATGTTAAGATGGAATATATTTGGTTAGTAGATTTAATTCCTTGTATTTAAGTATCAACTACCTTCCCATTTTCACACCAACCTTACATATTCTTTGTAGTGTTATATTTATGATATTCCTAAACAAGAACGCCTTCTCCTAAGAGTCGTATCGCCCGGGTGATGACCTTGAGACCTGCCCATAAGTATCCCTAACACGTGAATAAATTAAGAGGGAGTCCCCACTAACTCTTGAAAGATAGGTGGTCAATAACATCTCCAACGAGAAGGCAGTGGCAGACGCTACTAAGGGGACTCAAACCCTAAGCCCTAAAGGCCTCTATAAATACAACTCCCCTCAATGGGAGAGGGTTAAATCCCAAGTCATACACATTATTTACATCCTAAATAGCACCACGCTCACTAAGGTTTTAGAAACCTACTGACTGTAACCATATGCTTGCTCCCAAGCATCACCGATCATCAACAGAGCCTCTAATCTCACGTAAGCAAGACTTTTTGGACATCACACTGAGGACAACTATCAGCTAAAGAAGGAAATTTAAAGAAATATGTGAAAGGCGACTCCTCCCGTTCGTCAAAAAAATCTAGGTTGTATCGGAGAGACGGTGCTGGGAGCCCCATGCATAGCAAAGCTAAAGAATCGCTTCAGGGTGAGTATATCAAAGTCACGCATCATAAGCTCAACACTATAGCAAGAGGTTTTCCGGAGGTGGGGAAACTAGCTCCGCAAGAAAAAGGTAGGCTTACCAAATCTCGAATGTGGAAAACCTCCCTGAGGTTAAGATTGAAGGCGAGCTCTAAGTACCGGAAGCTACGATCACCTTCTTGGAGAAACATACTACTGGAATTCACCCTCATAAGTATGATTCCATGGTTATTGTCGTCAAATGCAAAGTCTGGGAGATTAAAAAATTTCTCATTGACCAAGAGAGTTCCATAGACATATTATATTGGGAGGCATTTGAAAGAATTCGCATCGATCCGAAAGATATTTAGTCGTTCATAGGATCACTGGATGGATTCTCAGATAGGTAATGGATATATCATCTTTAGGATCACCTTTAGAGAAGAAGATCAAACTAAGGAAATAATGGTTAGGTGTCTGGTTATCGATGTCCCTTCTTCATATAATATGATTATAGTGCAACCAATATGTCTCCATTAACTGGCTGGGCGCCGCCTTGTATACTATGTATTTCTGCATGAAGTACCAGCTCCTTAATAGGTGAGTAGGGGTTATCCAATGAGATTAGGAGATTGCTGGAAAATGCTACGCAAAAAGGCTTTAGGTGAAAAGAATTCACACTCAAGGCAGGAAGGCCAGAAAGATAAGCTCAGGAATAAAACCAGTAAAGAAATCCCACAAAGGTGAGGAAATCTCTTCCCCAACCTCTAAGGAGACTGAGCGCTAGATATTTAGGAGATATACCCATAGAAGACATCAACATGGCTTCCATTTGTTTTCCTTTAATATTATTTGATTTATTTTTATTTTTATGGGCGCGTATTGTATCTTTGCCAATTGTAAAAAAACAAGTTACTTTATGGGGTGCATTTTTTTAACATTTTGTGTTCTTATCATAGGCAAGGATTTTTAATGAGGCCTTCACTTTTCATTATGTTAAAGTCTGTATGTTTGGCTATCCATTTCTTTGAAGGAAACTTAAGAATTTATGAGAGAATTTCCTAATAAGGCGAACATTATCGTTGGATCCTTAAGTGAGATTTTTTTTGCCCAATGAGACGATAAATCGATGAATCCTTAAGTGAGATCCTTTCCACCTATGAGGTGATCAATCGCGGAATCCTTCTTTGTATCACCCATATTTGTTGTTGCCCATCAGAGCATTACAATAGTGATAGGAAGGAGTATCAATTTTGTAAACTTTTATTATTTTTTAATTATTTAAAGGTTATATAATTGGCTAATAGGGTAAAAGAATTTAGGGGATTAAACTTAACAATTAAGAAAATTTGTAAAAGAACTTTAAAATTCAAGGAGTTATATAGTTCAAAAAGGTAGGTATACAATAATACAATGATGCGAATATCCAAATATCCAAATATGATAAATTTGAAAACGGATAAAGACTTTGAAAATTAATTAAGAAAAAAAAAGAAGATGATGAAATATTATCAGCAATGATAATGGCATGGTTCTACCACGCATGATTGTGTGAGCAAAGCAATTTATATAGGCATGCAATGCTAATGGTCTATGTTCTCAAACATCATTAGGAACATTATCATGTTTTTTTAATATTAATTATATCAAAATGATAACCATTACCATCATAATTAATCTTCATCTTCTTCAGCCTGAGATGTTGTGTGATGCTGGTAAAGTAAGGGACAAGTTACCCTAAAATATCATTCCCTTCCATGAACTTTAACCTTTTATTTTTGAAATTTTTATAAGAAATTTATTATTACAAGATGGTGGTGGCCCAATATAGTCGTTTAATCAAAGACATATTATAAGGAACTTCGGAAGTTGTCATGGTAATTTGAATAATAAGTCGTCATTAAAAAGATAAGTACAAGAGATACAATGATAGTTAAATTACCAATAGGATTGGGCCCGACAACAACAATTTTTTTTTTATAACTTTTATAATATCGTGAACAAAGTTTCAAAGATGTTGATAGAATTAAAGTTTCACATGCATAACTTATATTTTCAAAATCATAAACCAAGTTTTAAAGGATATTGATAGAAATAGAGTTTGACATAATACATTTTATAAAATCGGTTTAAAAGATGAGGGGTTTCACTTTATATAAATATTTTGTGAATTTCATCTCTAACAAATGTCCGATTTAAATTTTTTTCAATACATTCTTTACCTTCAACACTATTAAGTCTAATGCGCATATAAATAGTGGGTGATCTGAATCGTTAATAACTCGTGACATGATGATAGAATTGATGTTTGGTATAACCAATCCTTTTAAAATCGACTTATAAGATAAGTAATATTATTTTAGATAAATTCTTCTAAGTCTCTATCTAGAATTAATGTAGAATTTCAAATATTTTTAATACCTCACGCCCAACACTATTAAGTTTGATACATAAATATAAATTATAGATGACTCATACTGTATCATACTATTATTAGAATTTAGAATAACTAATATCTACAAAATCGATTTGTACAGTTGAGAGTGTTACTTTACACAAAGTGAATTTTATTTTTAAAATATACTACTACCTCCGTCTCAAAATAAATATCGTTTAAGGTTATTATACACAGATTAAAAAAAGTAATGATCGAGTTAATAAAGATAACATTTTTACAAAATTACCCTTAATTCTTTAGATATTTAGTATAAAATCGAATGGAATTATTTAGATCAATAAAATTTAACTTGATTTTTTTATTTTTAAATGATTTAATATGAATTGTTATGTTAATGAAAAGATAAAGTATATAATTCTAATAAGATCAATCTATGCCTTACAAATTTCATAAAACAAATTATATATTTATTTATTAAAATATATTTTTATTTGTGGATACAATTCTATTAAATCATTTTAAAATTTGTATTTAACGAGTATAAAATGAGTAATTATCCACAAAAATTATGAAGGTATATCAAACAAAACTAGTTTTATTTAATTTCATTATTTAATTAGTAATATAATTGTAATTATTTTCATTTAATTCAAATAAAATATTATTTTAGATATTTTATTTTTTTATTGAATTTTTTTTGAATACCACAATTTTAAAAAACGCTTAATTTTAAAACTATTTCAAATATTTTTTTATAAAAATCATTTTTAAGATACAATTTCTTTTAAAATTGTAATTTTATTTTATTCTTTAATAATGTATTTTTATGTTATAGGATGTTAAAATTAAAAATAAATAAATGTCTAATATTTTAAAAAGCAGTTTTATAAAATTCATTTTTATCCATTTATTTAAAACTAAAACAAACATTGTCCTATCTGATAAAAAAAACAGTTTAGATTTTTTAAAACAATTTTCTTAAGGCATTAATGTGAAGTACTATAATTGACATGCCACAATTAAGCAATAGATGAACTCAATTTTAGCATCAAATGATTAATTAAATGCCGCGCATATGCATGCCTAAGTTTTGAAAGGGATGATTATTACATGATAATAAAAATGATGATTAAGATAATTATGACATAGCTGAAGAGAGGAATATATTGACTTGTCTTTCATCATAGAAATGGAAGCATTGGGGCATAGAATTAAGGATGATGTTTTATAATGATGACGAAATTTGTTGACCAAGACGAACATAGAATCATTGAAAACAAAATGAGATGCCTTCAGAGACACCCTCGTCCTTGCTTCCAATCATGCTCTATCACTCCATCCATCATGTTAAGATTTCAAAAATAAAATAAAAAATTTGTTTATAGTATATATATATATATATATATATATATATATATATATATATATATATATATATATATATATATATATATATATATATATATATATATATATATATATATATATATATAGGGCCGGCCCAATCAATCCGGAGATCCGGTTCTAAAATAAAAAATGGGCCTAAATAAAAAATGTACTTTTAATAATTAAAAATGATGCATAAAAAATTCAACTTTATATTAACCAAATAAAATACCAAAAAATTTAAGTATTGTTTAAACTATAAATAACATTTCATACCACTTAATATTTTTAACTACTTAAAAAAGCCTTCCTTCGAACACTTTTTGAAGCAAATTCATCAAGCAATTCTTCATATTTCAGTGTCTCCAAAAAATCATTTTCAACTGCTATCAATGCCAATCCATTAAGTCTTTCTTGTGACATGGTAGACCGCAAGTAAGTCTTTAACAACTTCAATTTTGAAAAACTTCTTTCTGCAGAAGCAACTGTCACAGGAATAGTCAACAAAATTCTATATGCAATAACTGTATTAGGAAAACAGTCTGAGCCTTTCGAAAATAATAATATATCTGTAGGTTTCATGATTTCTTCAGGCAACATTTCTCTTAGTAACTTTAACTCCCCAAAAAGATCATTCCCATCGATATCAGATTGTTCATTATGTTTCAATACTCGTTCAAAGTTACTACAACAAGACTTCAAAGTTGCATCATCTAATGATTGTAACTTGTGAGAAGTAAATAAGAAACCAAAAATACTTTCATACTCTTGATATTGCTCAAATCTTTTATTAAGAGAAACAATAGCTTGATCAACAAGGTAAAGAAAATAATTAACCCTAAAAGATTCCTCTTCAGATAGCTCGAGTATTGGGGTATTCAAATTCTCATCAAAATGTCTTTTTCTTTTAATTATACGCCTTTGAGGAAATGTTGGAGAGATATTCAATTCAACCGCAATTTCCTTAGCATTAACTAGTGCCTTATAAAATCCAGTTTCTCTATATCCTTCAAAAAATGAAATCAACTCCTTTATTTTTTCCATAGAAACATCAATAATCATATCCTTTTCCTGTAAAAGCTTGCTAACAGAATTAATTGCAGATAATATTTCAAACCAAATAATTATAGCCATCAAAAACTCAAAATCACCAAGCTCATTTGTTGCTAAGGATTTAGCTTCATTTTGTATTTTAGGATCGAGATCATTTTCTGACACTTCAAGTAAAGCTTCCGTAAAATCTGACATTTGAGTTCTTATAGCTTTGACACTTTCTACACGACTCTCCCAACGAGTGGATGACAATGATTTTGGAGTCAACCCTTTTACATTATCTTTCAATATTTGCCATCTTTTTGTAGAATTGGCAAAAATTGTATAAATGCGTTGAACAACTCCAAAAAAACTTCTAGCTTTATTACACGAGTTAGCCATATCACACAATGCCAAATTAAGACTATGACAACCACAAGGAGTATAAAAGGCTCTCGGATTTATGTCTAAAAATCTCTTTTGTACACCTTGATGTTTTCCTTTCATATTTGACCCATTATCATAACCTTGTCCTCTCACATCAAATACGTCGAGACCAAGTTCTTTCAATTCATTTTGTAATACATCAAAAAGCCCTTGACCAGTTGTATCATTCACATTCAAAAATCCTAAAAATGATTCCTCAATGCTAATAGAAGTTGAAGATACGTCCACATATCTTATTATCAAAGACATTTGCTCTTTGTGACTAACATCCGGAGTACAATCAAGTATCACTGAGAAATACTTTGCTTGTTTGATTTTTCTAATGATTTCAAATTTAATTGCAGAACCAAGCAATGAAATCAACTCATTTTGTATTTTATGCCCAAGATAATGAACGTGAACTTCTTGAGTTGTAACACGTCTAACATGTTCTTGGATAATTGGGTCAAATTCAGCTATCATTTCAATCAAACCCAAAAAATTATCATTGTTATCTTCGTACAATTTTTCCTTACAACCACGGAAGGCCAAATTATGTTTTGCAAGAAATTTCACTATTGAAATAACTCTTTTTAAAACATTTTTCCAATGATCCTTTTCTTTCTCAATTATTCTTTGAGTCGTTTTATCAATAGTTTGGAATTTCTGCAGCCTTTGACGATACTCATACCAAGTAGTCATATTTTTAACATGTTCCATGCCTAACTCATGCTCTTTAATTCTTGCACCAACATGTGACCAATCATTATAACCCTCATTTGCTAATTGTCCCCTACCAATCCCATTTTTTAAAACTTTACAACAAAAACAAAATACTCTATCAAGCTCTTTCGAATAGACAAGCCAATCTCTATCACACTTCTCTCCATTTGCTAAAGCTCTAGTATACAAATTAGCCGTAAAGCGTCTATTCCAATTATCTCTAGGACCCTTCACAATGGAATTATCTCTTTTAGGACCTTTCGTAACTAATAAATCAATCAGTTTAGGTTGAAGACGATCCCAATTTCTTGGATCAAATATATCTTAATCAACATTATCATCATTATCATTTTCAATGGGAACACTATCAACATTATCATTTTCAATGGACACATTATCAGGAATTTCAGTATCAATATGATCAACAGAATAACTTTCATTTAGAACTTGTGATTCCTTTATTAAAAATTTATCAAGTGCTCCTACTTGAGATTGAATTAACTCTTCATTTTTTTTCTTTTTCTTACGCTTATCATTTCCACATTCATATTTTCTACTCTTAGGCGGCATCTTAGGAGGCATAGTAAGAAAAAACCTGGAATATCGCACTAAGTTTAATGTGTCGGCTAATGAGCAACTCCACTGTTTTTACTTGCAAGCGATCTATTTGTAGTCCCGTTGTTAAATTGTGTTCCTACAATAAAAATAAAAATTAATATAAATATTAATGTTCCAACATAAATTCTATTTTTGTGAATATATTATATATTATATAGACACAAACATATTATATATTATATAGACAAAAACATGATGCATATTTTCTTTCTCATTTATGCCCATGTCTTATATAGAAAAACATATTGTTTTAAGGAACAACCGATGTACAATCCAATCCTATTATATAATTAAAAACTAAAAAAAAATCATTTCAATAAAAACTAAACAAATTTCATTTCAATAAAATCCAATCCAATCCTATTCATATTGTTTTAATATTATTTATCCTATTGAAATAAACCATCACTCTATCACAGAATGACACTGAAACATAAACAAATTTCATTTCAATAAAAACTAAAAAAAGAAACTGATTTCAATTTCAAGTTTTCAACACAGTCCCAAAATTACAAGCTTAGAAACCATTAATTGTAAAGAACAAAGTCTCACACAGTAACAAAAACTATAAGTATAACTTTAGAAACCATTGATTTCAATTTCAATTTCAACACAGTCCCACTCAAAAAGCAAAATAACAAACAGATTGTTAAGAAAAATAACATCATTTGAAGAAATTTACCGATTAAACCGTATTGCTGCCGCTGTCGCTTCCAATAATCTGTATCTCTTTTGTTCAGTTTTGTTTCGTCGTCGTCGTCACCGATATGAGTATTGAGTAGTATCTCTGGTTTTGTTTCGTCGCCGTTATATGGTGTGTGGTTTCATTTCGTCGCCGTTATGTAGAGGTATCTTGTTTCGTTTTGTCACCGTTTTGTTTCAATTTTTGACGGTGAAATTTTGAGTCACAACGATTTGTGTTGGAAGATAGAAGAAGAACCGTTTGGAGAAGAAAGAGAGTATTGAAAATTGTTTCAAAATTAAGTTTTATATAATAATTAAGTTAAGTAAAATATAATAATTATAAATATTGGGGCCCTCAAATTATGAGGCCCAGCGCTATTGGGCTTGTTGCGCCGGGAAAGGGCCGGCCCTATATATATATATATATATATATATATATATATATATATATATATATATATATATATATATATATATATATATATATATAATGACACTCCAAATTACACATACACCTTATAAACATACCATCCAATCTACTTCTTCCTATTTTTTATATGTCTAGGAATATGTGCAAGAGTTAAATTGAGCTTTAAATTTACGGTGTAGAGCATACGGTGTACAAAACACATCAAATGACATCAATGTGTCAAAGTTAGTAACATGACACATCCGAGAACTCTTCAGTATTTCATGTCCGCATGATAAAATCCACCGTTGAATTGAAAGCTATTATCATGTCTAGAAAAATTTAACATCAATCAGAAATCTTTTAACATCAATCCACCGTTGATTTTGATCATTCTCCTTAACATATCAATTGATTTTTTATTGACGTAAAATTTTACAGACGTGGCCTATATGATAATAGTTTCCTATTCATTGATGAATTTTATTATATGAACATAGGGTGAAGAGTTATCGGAGGTGTCATGTTATAAAGTTTGACACCTTAGTGACATTTGATCGTGTATATATATATTGCCCTACCACTATTTTTCAATTATATTTCCCTTGTAATTAGGGATGGCAGGCAGACTCAAACCCACGGGGCTCACTCAAACCCGAGTCAACGGGTAAAAAATCGAGTTGACTGGGTTCGGGTGCGGGTTTGGGTAGTGTGAAACCCGCACTCGAAACCAGAAACCAAACTAGCTTAGACCTGAAATTACATAAGTGCCCCTAAATATATATAAGTGTAACAAATTACTGAAATTAGAGTTCTTAGTTTCTACTTTCTTAAACCGAAGCGGCGAGAGCATCATCATCAACGAATTATGTACTCTTAAATCCACGAGCAACTCACCTATTCAACTCTTAAGTCCACGAACATCATCATCAACCTATTCAACTTGTTGATTTTGTGTTTGTGAACAACTCACCGTTGAAACTCTCTCTACTGCAGTAAGCTTTCTCCGATTCTTCATTTTGAATTTGTTTTTGATATGATTATTAATCCATGTCTGCTAATATTGAAAATAGTTGATTTTCATTCGTTTTGAACTTGTTATGCAGACAAAACATCAAAGTACTAGTTAATGCATCATCTAATGTTTATTATTTTGTCTTCAAGATTATTGACTTGTTAGGGATTTAGTGCTTTATGTAATTGTATTTTAGACTTAAGACACTTGTGTTTTCACCCACTGGTGTATTGTGTTTTCATATTTGATTATTTCTTGACTAGCAATGAATTTTGACTATCTAACTTAGTATTGATATTGTATTAAGCTCTTAGGGATGTTAGACCTTAAAACAATTTTATGCATGTACTATGATCTTATTTAAATGAATGGTAGTGTCTTTGTAATGAAAAACTTATTATTAGTTGGTTCTAAAATATTGTAATTAAGCCGATGAGGAGTTCATTGATAACACAATTTAGGCTTCATGAAGTAATATGATTTTTAATAGGTATTAAGGCAACATTTTTCTCTCTAATTGGTATACCTTTTCTTTATATTGACAATCTATTAATGTGTTTTGATCAATGACAACTGTGATACATGGTATTCCATAAATGTAAGAATTTGCATCTCTACTAGATTCTACTATTGCATCTTGTTGTTATTGAATGTGTTTAGTGTTGTTGTTTGTAATAGGTCAAATGGATCAAGTGAACACCACGCCTGTAATCGGAAGGAACATCTAATCCTACACAAGAAAGTACATGTCCACCAACTCATGAGGTATCTTCTAATTCAATTCTGACACCTGATGTTGGGCAAAAAGAACAAGAAGAAAATGATACAAGCTTAGAACCTTCATCAAAGAAACTAAGAAGTAATGTGTGGCAAGAATTTAAAAAGATGAAAGTGAATGGGCAAGATAAGGCTGAATGTATCTGGTGTAAAAAACAACTTAGTGGCACTTAAAAGAATAGAACAAATCACTTGAAAGGACATCTCTTGAGTTGTATTAAAAAAATATATCAAGCATAGAAACCATGACAAAGGACATCCATTTCTACTGCCTACTATCTCAGAAGGAAAGCAAGAGTTAGGAATCGGAACTTATAATCCAAAAAAATAGGAAGAAGTTGATTGTTGAAGCTATTATTATGCACGATTATCCACTATCAATTGTGGATCACATTGGTCTTAGAAGAGTCTTTGTTTCTCTCCAACCATTGTTTAGAGTTCCTACTCGAAACACAATCAAGAAGGAGGTATTCAAAGTTTATGATTTTGAGAAAAAAATGTACTATGAAGATGTTAGATAGCCATGAAGAAAGAGACGTTATTACCACAGATATGTGAATTCAAGCAATAAGAAAAGGGTATATGGCGGTTAGGGCTCACTATATTGATGGCTTGTGGACTTTACAAAGTCGAGTCTTGATGTAACAAAGTTTATATTTTATAACTTAATTGTATTTTTTTCTTAATGATAATATAATTGAGTGTAAATATTATTATGTTAGGTTCATTTATGTTCCAGTCCCTCACACTAGTGAAAGACTTGCTGAAGCACTTGTTAATTGTTTAAAGGACTGGAACATTGATTCAAAGCTTTGTACTGTTGCTTTATATAATTGTAGCACAAATGACTCCATTATTAGGAAAATTAAGGATAAGTTGTAGTTGGAAAGTTTGAAAAGGGATGGGCATTTGTTACATATGCGTTGCTGTGCGCACATCCTAAATTTAATTGTTCAGGAGGGGCTACAAATGCTTAAGGATGAGATAGAAAATATTCGGGTTATTGTAGGATTTTGGAGTGCTACACCTAAAAGGTATGAAAAATTTGAAGATACCGCTAGGCAATTGAGAATTGTTTGCACTAGAAAGTTAGCTCTAGATTGTCCAACAAGATGGAATAGCACATATAAGATGCTTGATATTGCCATAGAGTACAAGGATGTATTTATTCGGTTGGAGAAACCTGAGTCTTTATACACTTATTTTCCAACTTCTTTATAGTGGCAATTTGCTAAAGATGTTTGTGGGTGCATGAAATTGTTTAATGAAGTAATTGAGTTGATTTCTGGTACAAAATATCCAACTGCCAACTAGTACTTTCCTAAGATTTATAAGATTAATTTTGCAATAGAGGAATGAAATAAGTCCTCCAAGTCAATTATTGAGATGATGGCCACAAGTTATGGAAAATTTTCAAAATTATTGGAGTGGTGTTCATGATATAATGGGACTTGCTGCAATTTTGGATCCTAGGAAGAATATGGTTATACTTAATTTTTAGTTTCCTAAGTTGTATGGCCAAGATTCAAGTGCACAAGTTAGTAGAATCAAAGAGATGTGTTATGATTTGCTCAATGATTATCAACAGATTAGACTTAGAGATGCACAACCTATCGCTCCATCCATTGGTACAACTGCTGTTGTTGATGACGAGGCTGAATATGATGGATACGCTGAGAAGATTGCAGAAAACTCAAGTTCAAGTGTTAAGTATGAGTTGGATCATTATTTGAAGGAGCCAGTTATAAAAAAAACTCCAGAATTTGACATTTTGAATTGGTGGAAGGTAAATGGAGTTGGGTATCCAACACTTCAAGTAATTGTAAGAGATGTGTTAGCTATTCCTATCTCTACAGTAGATTTTGAATCGGCCTTAAGTAATAGTGGTTAAATATTGAGTCCTCATCATAGCCGACTTAATTTGACTACTGTAGAAGCTTTGATGTATGCTAGGAGTTAGCTATGGGCTGCTGAGAATAATGGTATGTCAAATAATTTTTACTTTTTGCCTTAATTTTATAAGTGCTATAGATATTCTTATTTTAATGCTGAGATTAGTATATGGTATTTTAGTAGTGAAAAGTCTAATGATAAAGTTGTTTGGTTAATTAACCAATTAAAAATTTTCAATTACCAATTAGAGCTCATATAATAAAGCTCAACTTTTTTTTATTCTACATGTGATATATATATATATATATATATATATATATATATATATATATATATATATATATATATATATATATATATATATATGTGTGTGTGTGTGTGTGTGTGTGTGTGTGTGTGTGTGTGTATGAGCGCGCGCGCGCTTGTGTATGTATAGGAACTTCTAGAGTTGCATAAGAAATTGCTACTGTGTTGAATGAAATGGAGTCTGACGATGAAGGTATTTTGTACTTCATTTGGTATAAAAGTTTTAAGCTTTGGTGTTTTATTTAACTTCAATTTACTTTTTAATACAACTAAATTGATGGAAAGTTGTTTGGTTTACCATTTTGAAGATTAGAAGTTGTTGTTTCTATGCTTTAACATGTTGAGTATTGTTGTTTCTATGCTTTAACATTGTGAGTATTGATGGTTTCAAAAATACATTTCTATTTGAGGGAGCTTGTTTATGGAATGCTTGTGATTGAATTTTCTTGGAGACTATGTTACCATGTTGCTGTTGGAAAATTGTAATTTGATTGTAGACTTTAATTTTAATTGTAATGTTAAGATGTTGAATACCTTAATTTTAATTGTAATGTTACCAAACTTGATGGAAAGGTTTAGAATTTAATTTAACTTTCAATGTTGATGGAAAATTGTAATGTTGATGTTGGAAAGTTGTAGTAAAATTGATGAAAAATTGTAATGTTGTTGTTGGAAAGTTGTAGTAAAATTGATGGAAAATTTCAATGTTGTTGTTGTATTTTATGTGTTTTGCTGCGGGTTCGGGTGAAAAAACCTGAACCCAACGGGTGTGGACATGAGTGTTATTTTGCCACCCGAATAGCCTATGGTTTTGGGTTCGAGTGGTGATTTTGGGTGCGGGTTTGGGTAGTGTAAAACCCGCACCTGAACCTACCTTTTGCCATCCCTAACGCATAACACATTCCAAACTAATTGGCTCTTGCATTTAAAAAAATAGAGTTAGCGTCAATGGAATTGACAATTTTACATAGAGTCGCCAATTGAATTGATAACATTGTATTGCAAGTCGATAAAGACGCCAATTAAATTAACGATTGTGTACAAGATGAATTGGCGTCTGCACTTACTTCTTGTGCACAATCGCCAACTCAATTTTTGCCTCAATCTAGTTGCTATACAATGTTGCCATTTTAATTAGCGCCTTCATATGCAGTCGTCAATTCAATCGGTACTTGTTTTGGACTGGCCAAATGGCTAGGCATGGCCTAATCCACTCCTGCACCCAAAACGTCCTAATAGCCTTGGCCAAATCATCGGAGGGCAAAGGAAGCCCCTTTCCTTCTGTACTCCGTCGAGGACACACCTCCATCTATCCCGAGGACATCATACCATCACAACCGTCGACAAGACTTACATTTGTGCCAGCAACAAGTCATCCCCTTTGCTCCCCCCGTCGGGGATCATAAAGATCTTATGCTCGCTTGGTCCCTCTGTCGCCCAGAAATACCTCTCTCCCCAACCAATGACTAGTTTCGGGCAGTCTCCCAGAATTCCTAATTATACTCATAGTTTCATGGCAATCACGTGTTTTTGGCCTAGATCCACGATTCAATCCAAAATGTGGACCAATGGCCAAGCGCTGGGGGCAATATATAAACCCTCTTATTTGAGAGGGCTAGGTAACTCAACTTCAAACCCTTGAAACACTAAAACGTATTTGTGCTCCTACTTACTTGATCGTCGGAGTACCTTACATGTACACCCGCTCCTCCTCATCACTAATATTGTGCAAACGTCTCTGGCCACTTCTGATTCTTGTCAGCCGGTGAAATCAATACTAGTTTAATTTTTTTAAATGCAGATGACAATTGAATTAGCACATGTTCCGCATTATTAATTTTTTTAATCTAAAATAGAGGTACTTTAAAAATTGAGATACTTGATTATTTGGAGAATATTTTTAAAAACTTAATTAGTTTGATAAAAAAACTCTATGCTAGCCAATGGCCTTCATAAATTTAACTGCGCATCCATTTATTTTGAAGATTTATTGAGTCGACTAGTTTTTACACTCTATTTTTGTCCCCCATAATATTTTTCCGGCATTTACAATATATTTTTGGATCACTTAATTTAAACAACATTTGTTTGAAATGTAGAATCCAAATGTTAGAAAAAAAGAAATATTGACGTGGCCATTTTACAAATTCACATTTTAGAGTTAAAAGAGGTAGAGAAATCCATAAAAATTTATAGTGAGCATTTTATATATTTAGATTGTAGAATTTGATGGTAAAAAATTTCAAAAGAATAAAATATATAAAAAATTAGTTCTAAATGTGAGTTTAACGGTTTAGCCTAAACCCTTTTAGGCAGGGGTGGCAAAACGGGCCGGGGCCCGCCGGGCCGCCCGCGCATCCGCCAAAAATTGGCGGGTTGGGTTGGGATTTCAGGCTCGCCGCTCGCCAAAGCCCGCCCCGCCAAAACCCGCCGCCCGCCATACCCGCCCCGCCAAAGTCCGCCGCTCGCCAAAACCCGCTCCTCCTCCAAAATTCACTCTTTTTTTAGTTAATTCTAGTAATTGCAATTCTTGATGGTTTATTTTATACATTTATTTATAAATATATGTAATATTTTTTAGAGTAAATTTGTTAAAAAATTACTTTTATAAAAAATTGTTTTAAAAAATAAGTGAAAAGTTTAATTAAAAGGTAAAAAAAGCATATTAATCTATTAAAAAAATATAAATAAAAATAGGCGGGTAAGCCCGCCGCCCGCCAACCCGCCATCTTGGCGGGGCGAGCATGATTTTTATGCCCATTTTACTTGGCGGGCATGCCCGCCCCGCTCGTTTTTTGGCGGGCATAAGGCGGGGCGGGCGGCGGGCGGGGCGGGCGGCCCGTTTTGCCACCCCTACTTTTAGGTTTGGTTTGACAAGATACAATTTTGAGTTTATAACTTATAAGCTCATATAACGATTTTATTATCATGAACTTATAGTTTATTTTGCTAGTTTAAAATTTATTTTTTAGATACTATTTCAAATAGAGTTTTAGCTTATATCTTATAGCTTATCATTTTTTTCCTTTTTATCCTTATTATTTTAACAAAAATCCACTTTTATTCTTTATAATTTATTTTAATTTAAAATAAAATAAAATAATTATATATTAAATATTAAATATTTTTTATATCATTTTATATTTATAAGTTAGTTGAACCGGTAATTTTACTAAACACTTCAATTAGCTTATTATCAGCTACCAATTTCAAACATCAACTATAGAGTATAACTTATTAGTTATCGGCCATCAGTTATACAACCGCTATTTTTATCATGTTTTTTTCTGGTGTGTTGTCTATAATCCCCTTTTTCACTTGATAACAAATGCAAATGCAAATGAAATACTATATTTAGAAAAACAAATGCAAATGAGGATGAGAAGTTGATTATTATAAAGCAAAGTAGTAAAACAATTAATTAATTAATTAGCAAGTACAAATTAAAAACATGAGTATGAAAAGAAAGAAGCATGGGCCGAAGCCCTTTATCAATCCAGTGGACCAGATTATGTAGGAAAGGGCCTGACCTTGTGCATGGGGAGCCCCTTTACGCATACCTTCCAATTATACTCCTGCCCTTCCAAGTTTTTCGAACACAATAGTAAGTACTCCGTTTAGTCGTATAAATAAGAGAAAATTAATTTTTTTAAATTATTAAATAATTAATGATTCTGATTTAGAATAAAGTTCAGATACTACTCCCTCCGTTCCTTTTTAAGTGTCGTTTTAGAAGATTTTTTTTGTTCCTATTTGAGTGTCGTTTTATAATTTTATGTTAAAATTTGTCATTTATACCCTTATTTTCTCAATAACTCCACCTCAAAATTTTCAATTAGTTATGGAAAAAAGAGAATTTATTATTGAATTTATTTGGAAAGAGAAAATTAAATAAGGATATAATAGGAAAATTAACTCTAATAATCCACTATCTTGGATGAAGAGCTTTTTGCTAAAACGACACTTAAAAAGGAACGGAGGGAGTATTCAATAAACTTAAAAAATAAAGTTTCTCTTATAAATACGATCGGAGATAATATTTAAATTATCGGATTTCTCAAAACTCGCAACCTTTAACTTGAATATTTGTACTATATATTTTTAAAATTGAAACAATTTGAATAGTCATACTAGTTTTTAGAAAACAAAATTTATGATTTGAATATTTGTAACGGGAGTTTCCAAATTTCTAGTAATCTATTTTTTATATTTCATTTTTATTACAATGTCTATTATAAGTAAACATGGATAAATTATAGATCTATACTACATCAAAGTTCGACTGTTCCATGCTTCGATGCTGAAGAGAGTTGTTTAAGCTCGAGAACAAAGGACTCTTTTGCAACGACATATAAATGAGCTAAAGCAAGATATTCAACATTATAGTTTTTTAAGGGTGATTTTAAAAATATGTCATGATTTAGTTACTTTCAGATTCTTGGATTATATATTTGTTAAATTTGTGTATTTGCAGGAAATTTTAGCGTGTTGGTGAATGATTGTTCGACTTAAGAGATAAGTATTCATAGGGGTTAAAGAAATGAGATCATTTAGTTTGGTTCATCTATATGCTTGTGGTGGAAGAGATCAATGAGTTGTTTAGTATGGAACTAAAACTCTTTTTTTTATTTTAGGGCTAGATCCTCTAACTTGTTGATCTTTTAAATTCACTATGTGGATGATACTCTTAACTTGGAATAAGCTTTGGTTGTAACTTTTGTCATCTTAAAGCTATTCTATGGGGTTTCGAACTTTTCTATAGGATCTTTGTCAATTTTGATAAGAGTTGTTTTATTGGGGTTAATATAGACCCAATTATTTTGGATTTATCGAATGATTTTATTCATTTTAAACAAGAGACTCTTCATTTCAATCATCTTGGTCTTTCTATGGGTTCTAATCCTCGTCTTGAGATTACTTGGGCGCCCTTAATTAGTCTGTTAACTATGAGGATATTATCATGCTAACATAGGTATGTCCATCCAGTGAGAATGTTATTTTGCTTAGTCCGCACCTCAATTTTATTCCTATTTTCTTCTTGTTTGTTTTTAAAATGCATGTTAAGGTGTGGAAAAGGAAAGTCAAGATCCAAAGAATATTTATGTAGGGAGGGTGAAGGATGAGGCTAAGATTTCTTAAGTTAAATGGTATGATGTTTGTAAACCTAACTAGAGAGGTGACCCGGGTGTCTGTGAAATGACCTCTATTTGACGAAATTAGCTTTTTTTTGGTAAATGGTGTTTTAGGTTGATCTCAAATGCTTTTAACAAATGGCATGGTATCTTATTTGCAAGATATGACGAAAATTTGCCACTTTACCCCTCGGTTTTTTATCCACCGAGGGAAAATGATCAATTGTTGGATCCTAGCAACAAAATATTTTATTTTCAAAACTATAAAGCGTGCGCTACATACTTTTCGGCTTTTGTTAATGTCAGAGGGAAAAAGTAAGTATTTATTCCGGTTTGATATAATAACCGAGGGGTATAAACTATTTGTTTGTCATTTATAATTTGTTTTAAATCTCATTTTGACTGACCTGTATTTTTTTTACACACAAACTATAAAATTTGTGATAAAATCAGAACATTTTATTTTATACTAAACATAAACACATAATACCAAATTACATTGTTTATGAAACCAAATGTACACATATATAAAATGGTGCACCAAGAGAACCTATATCTATTTGAAAACAGAACCATGCTTACAAAATCTATAATGACATTTGGGATAGAGACAACTTCTACCAAGAGAACCTATACATATTTGAACCTCTATATATATATATATATATATATATATATATATATATATATATATATATTTGAACTTGTATGATAAAACCTCTATACAATACTAACTACAACTGAGAAAAACTAGCGTTGTTGAGATTCATTATATAGGAAGACAATGGCCCAATGTGATCAAATGTTATCTATATCTTCTTATGTGAATGATGTTTCGTTGCTAAACACCTATAATTTGATGAAAAAAATTAAATTATAATAAACTAATAACAACAACAACATTAACTTAACAAATATAAATAAATGAAGTGAATATGGATAAAGTTAATACCCTGAGCCATGAATTAATGCCTCTAGAGACAATATTTAACACATGTCTCATAACATAGTATCCACAAGAAATATTGTGGGGTTGTTTTCACGACTAAAAATAAATTTCATATATTTACTAATTACTACACACAAAGCACAAGTAATAGATTAGTGAAAATAAAATAATGTCAAAAAGCACAAGTAATACTTACTTTTGAGAAAATTAACTTTGGCTTTTCACTTTTTAGATTACGTTTCGGAAAATTATATCCCTCCATAGCTCTACATGTCAGTAAAAGTTTGTTGGAGCGGTAAAGCGGCAAGCAACAAAAGTTTTGGAAATATTTATCCGGGAATTTATCGTGTCCACAGAGATTGGTGAGAAGAACTGCCGTTCGACTATCTCGCGTTCTAAGTTTCATGATTTGGGTGCGGAAAAGTAAATGCGGGAAAAGTAAATAAAAGCAGACAAACAATCTCAATAGCCTAAGAGAAATAGTTATGGAATTGCATTTCGTTCTACCCGTCGAATACTTAAATATGAAGATCTATCGCTCGACACTCACAATACGCATCAACATCACCGGGCATCATTCGAGATGCCACATCGGTGTTCATGTCTGCAACACCGACGAAAGCTCAACCGTACTATTCACATCAGCGATTTCTCCACCGACACAAACAACACGGAGGCATTAGACTCGATACCCACTACGATTGTTAGTCCTGAATCCATGTCTGCAACCCAGAAACTAACAGTTATCATTCCTAATCAAGATCTATGGTGTCCATGTCTGCAACAACACAAATCCAGAGCATTTAAGCAAAAAGATCAAGAACAACAACAATGGTGATTTGTAAAGAGAATATATAAACGATCCCAAGATCCACAAATATACATACAATAAGAGTAGAAACATACATACAACACCCACCATTGGAATGAAACAAAGGGAAGAGAGAAGATGAACTGGAAAGATCTCACCGGTACAATGAAATCGAGTCAGATCCATGATCAATCCACATGACGTCGCACCCAATGGTGTTTCCTAAGCCTCTAAACTACCAAAAAAGGATCAGAGCTCAACTTGTCAAGAAGAGGTGATAAAAAACCTAAAAAATCTGTTATTAACTATTTATACAAAACTGAGTTTCGCAGTGGGCGCGACGCGCCCTATTTCGGCGCGATGCGCCCTTTATAAATTTACTAAACCGCCCTAGAGCGCGACGCGCCCAAATCCGGCGCGACGCGCCCTAACTTCTGCCAGACTAAGCTCTTCAAACTCAAAGAGGGCGCGACGCGCCCTACAGCGCGCGAAGCGCCCTGCACCAGAACAGCAGAATTATTTCCTCAAGGCTCTCGCAGCCGTGTCTTCGACACTTTATTCCTCAAGGCTCCGAAAACGCAAGAATACCTACAAAAATACAACAAAACTATCAAACGGTATAAAAGTATATGAAAATACAAGTATTCGTAAAGTATACGTATTTACACAAAAACGGGGAATTATTCAAACGGTATTAACAAAAAGCATTGATAAGTGCCACTATTTACATACACAAAATAACTACAATTTGGCACTTAACAACTCTCCCCAACTAGAATCTGTTTGTCCTCAAACAGGGCCAAACATTCAAAGAATCAAAAGTAAAAATCCAAAGAATCAAGAATCAACAAGATTTGGAAAAACGAAACAATTTTACGGTTCAAACAAAAACATACGAACAAAGTAAACACTTACCACTATCCTACAACGACAACATGAAAATGAAACGATTCCTAAGTACAAAAATCATACAAAACATTCTAAACAAAAACAAGCTCAATCACGAATCACGTCTAGCAAAAACTCATCGGTAGATGAAAAACACCGAAAGGTGAGGACTTTGAACACTCATCCAACAATCTTGCATACAATAGACAAAATTATGCATTCATCCAAAAATAGTATCGAAAATGCAACGGCACGAATCACAAGGGCTTTCAAGGTTGTAATGTGGCTCGGTTAAGAAACAAATGATAAGTCCTAAAGCTAATCGAAACAAAAACTTTCCTAAACCTAAGGGAGTAATTACTTCCACAAAGTTTCAAACAATATAATTTCAATCAAACTCTTTCTTTATCACAAATTGTCAAACCAAAACATAATACTTATTAGCACACTCTTATTCCAAACTCTTTTTGTTCTTTTCTTTTTCAAACTTTTCTCTTTTTTCTTTCTTTTTCTTTTCTTTCTTTCTCACATTTTTTTTTCTTTTCTTAACCTCACATCAATCACAACATAAGCACGCAAACATCCTCTCCCCAACTTGAATCCAACCACAATATCAAGTGAATACTCCCTACTTTCTAAGGCAAGGTAAAAATCCAACTAAACATCATAGTTAAGGTCAAGAAAACAAAGATAATCAAAATCCATCAAAAAGGGTGAACTATGTCTCAAGTTCAAAAACAAAATGGACAATGACAAATAGGCTCAAAGGGGGTACGAATGGTCACACACTCACAAGGTAAAATGACATTTGGCTTATGGTAGTTGTGCTCAAAATCAAACAAGTGCCTTGATCACTTTCGTGCATTCACAAAATCGATACAGACGAAAGATTAAACATAATAATATCCAGTTAAAACAAGAAATGTCGGTCACTCACATATATAAACAATGGAAAGCCACCTCACATTTATGGTAAAAAGGAAAAACTAATTGTGATTCAAGTCATGAGCAAGTTATGCAAAAAGAATGAATAGTATGAAAATTGTACAAATGAAAAGTCTCATAAACATGCTATGCTATAGAAAGCGATAAACGAGTACCTTGCTATGTACAAATTCGAACAATCATTACCGCACAACCGGCATGTTGAATCTATCAAAATTGGAGAATTACCAAATGCGACTCCAAGTAATCGGGCCAAAATTTGAGTATAAACACAAACAAAAGAATTAAAAATAAATCGATAAAATACTATACTATAAAGCCTTGGTATAAGTGGGAAAAAGGCGAGCCGAGTGACCCGTTAAAAAGAGGTCACTGGCCAAAAGCTGCCCAGCGCGCGACGCACCCATGAGCGCGCGACGCGCGCTACACCAGAAAAACCAGACCAGTCTAAAAAGACAGATTTTTTAGTGAGCCACCACTTAACACCTACACAACTCAATTACAGAAAAACAGAAAAATAAAACCGTTGGGGTGCCTCCCAACAAGCGCTCGTTTAACGTCGTTAGCTCGACGCCTTTATTATTTCACGAATGGTAAGAAACTTCCTCGCGGTACGCCAATGCTTTCGCCTCAAACGCAACCTAAAGAAAATGACCTGCCCAAACAATTAATCATAACTATACGAAACTTAAAACATAAAACCATCGCAATGCGATTAATCTCAACCAATCCCCGGCAACGGCGCCATTTTGTTGGAGCGATAAAGCGGCAAGCAACAAAAGTTTTGGAAATATTTATCCGGGAATTTATCGTGTCCACAGAGATTGGTGAGAAGAACTGCCGTTCGACTATCTCGCGTTCTAAGTTTCATGATTTGGGTGCGGAAAAGTAAATGCGGGAAAAGTAAATAAAAGCAGACAAACAATCTCAATAGCCTAAGAGAAATAGTTATGGAATTGCATTTCGTTCTACCCGTCGAATACTTAAATATGAAGATCTATCGCTCGACACTCACAATACGCATCAACATCACCGGGCATCATTCGAGATGCCACATCGGTGTTCATGTCTGCAACACCGACGAAAGCTCAACCGTACTATTCACATCAGCGATTTCTCCACCGACACAAACAACACGGAGGCATTAGACTCGATACCCACTACGATTGTTAGTCCTGAATCCATGTCTGCAACCCAGAAACTAACAGTTATCATTCCTAATCAAGATCTATGGTGTCCATGTCTGCAACAACACAAATCCAGAGCATTTAAGCAAAAAGATCAAGAACAACAACAATGGTGATTTGTAAAGAGAATATATAAACGATCCCAAGATCCACAAATATACATACAATAAGAGTAGAAACATACATACAACACCCACCATTGGAATGAAACAAAGGGAAGAGAGAAGATGAACTGGAAAGATCTCACCGGTACAATGAAATCGAGTCAGATCCATGATCAATCCACATGACGTCGCACCCAATGGTGTTTCCTAAGCCTCTAAACTACCAAAAAAGGATCAGAGCTCAACTTGTCAAGAAGAGGTGATAAAAAACCTAAAAAATCTGTTATTAACTATTTATACAAAACTGAGTTTCGCAGTGGGCGCGACGCGCCCTATTTCGGCGCGATGCGCCCTTTATAAATTTACTAAACCGCCCTAGAGCGCGACGCGCCCAAATCCGGCGCGACGCGCCCTAACTTCTGCCAGACTAAGCTCTTCAAACTCAAAGAGGGCGCGACGCGCCCTACAGCGCGCGAAGCGCCCTGCACCAGAACAGCAGAATTATTTCCTCAAGGCTCTCGCAGCCGTGTCTTCGACACTTTATTCCTCAAGGCTCCGAAAACGCAAGAATACCTACAAAAATACAACAAAACTATCAAACGGTATAAAAGTATATGAAAATACAAGTATTCGTAAAGTATACGTATTTACACAAAAACGGGGAATTATTCAAACGGTATTAACAAAAAGCATTGATAAGTGCCACTATTTACATACACAAAATAACTACAATTTGGCACTTAACAAAGTTAAACATCAATAAAAACTATTAAGAACTAAAGGTAAAATATGAGTATTATAAATAATACTACTTATCCACTTTAAAACGTCATGCATCCTTTCATTAAGGTTATAGTGTAACAAGCATAACATAATTACAATATTTTACTTCGGATATATAATAACTAGTTGACAATTTGAAATGCATAAACATTCATAATAATTAATAGTGTGAATAAAATTGATTTATAAAATAAAATACCAATTAATATATACTTACGGATGGTAAAACAGTCTCATGTAACATTCTTTGCTCCCATTACACAACTTTTTTGTATATATATCTTGATAGTCTTTGCTCTCATTTGTTGAAATTAAATATTGAATGGGTCTAAGAAATAATATTTTCTTAATTTCCTTTCAACATACATCTCATGTATGAACCTAAAAATTAATGCAAAAGTCAAATCTTTATGTTAAGTACGGTTATGTCCAACTAATCATCTACCCTAAAAAACTCCATATAATAACTCTTGTGAAGTATAAAAGCATGTTATGTCCATGTTTTAATGTAAATTCGTAGGTGTTTGGCATCTCCTCTATCATCCTTGATAGTCTTTGTGTATTATCTGGTTGAGATAGTATAGTGTCAATATTGTGCTCTTGGACAGAACAACTACCTTCTGTACTTGCACCACCTATAACAACTTTCTCAGCTACTTTCTCAAGTATGTCTAACTGATTTGAAATTGGGAGGTTGAGTACACCCATTGATTTTAATTGATGCATCATAAAAACAACTGAAATACAATAAAAAATTAAATAAACAAACAATAACAATAACATACAATGCAAATTTTATAACTTATAGTTATATATCAATTACATCGCGGGTACACTTCTCCCGCACTTCCTCAAATAACTTCTCTCACGTTCCTCCTTAGTCCATTTCTCCATCGCCTCCTAAGTCCATTTCTCCCGCTTAAGTTATAATACCTCCCTCGCCTTTTGAGCAACCACCTCTTCAATTTTGTTCTTACGGTTGACTTCATTATTTGTTTGCGATGGTCCAAAATATAACCTCAAGTCGACGTCTCTTTCAAGACCATGAAAACGCCCACCATGCTCCACGGTTCTAATTGGTTCTACCAAGATGTCATGACACTCTCGTAGAACAAAGGTACCATCTTTGGATTTTTCAACCAGTACATCCTACAACACATATAAAAGTTCATCTTTACCAAATTAGATGAATTAAAATAAGTAATGTTGAAAAAAGCATTTACTTACAATCTTTTCATCCATTTCGCGTGTAGCCTTTGATGTGAACTTGCCTCCTGGTCTTTGACTTGCTCTCTGTCACTGTGCAAAAAAAAACCTGAGCGCACGAACGCTCAAAATACAACTCAGTCGTCAGCGAAGTATATTTATTAAAAGGGAAAACATTGATAAATCCCTAAAAGAATAAAAATATGGTCGTCGTAACTAAATTCGGGTTTGGGAGTCAATTATTGGCACGGAAGGTATTGTCGCTACCTCGCGAAAAATAAACAACTAGGACTCTCTAGAAGAAACAACATAGTCGTCATCCAATATTTATTTATCCCAAAGAAGAGAAAGGAAAACATCGAAGAAAACCTCAAGAGAAGGGAAAATAACATGATCTTGTAACCAAGTCTAGGTAAGGGAGTCGATTACGCGAGGGGAATGTATTATCATCCCTTCACGTTCGTGGTACTCCATGGTATCCATTCTTGTTGTACTAACCAAAGGGTGTATATATCTAAAAACTTACTTACTAAGGGAAAATGTATGAAAAACTGAATAAAGTGAAAAGATTTTTATCGTTGACTTTGTCAGAGTTTTGCAACTCAGTGCCTACGTATCCCAACGGGAATCGGAACTCCGTAGTTCTTCTTGAAAATGTCTTTGTTTTTTGTGTATATTTTATGGACAATGCTAAGTTCATATTCTAGCAGTTAGTCAAATTTGTTTGCAGTAGAAAGGAATTAACATGTCCTTTTTGAAAGATTTTTAAAGAAAATGCCCTAAGGCAAAAATGATTTGGATTTGTAAGATTGTTTTTTGTTAGAGGAGAATAGTAAGTGGTCCTTCATCCAAGGGACACTACTACTGTCACACCTTTAGTTTTGAAAAGGGTTTGAATTTTTGTTAAGTATTTTTGGATATTTTGTTTAAGAAATTTTTGTGTTCTAAAGGATGCAATGCAAAAGAAAAGAAACAAAGTCTAATGGAAAACTTAATCCCAAATGTTGTTATGCAAAGATGGACCTAAAGTTGAGATGAAAAGGGAAAATCTAACATAAAGTTATCATACATCAATGATCCTAAATTTTGGATTAAATTGGATGACCCTATTTAAAATTTTCATATTTTGATAGAATCCTAAAGTCTAGCTCAATCTTAATCAAATATTAAGTTGGACTAAACAACCGTAAGGGAACATCTGAATCAAACAAGTAATTATCAACAACACCTAAGTGAAACAAATCTTAAATACCAAATAAAAACTCAAAATCAAGCCACAACTTAAGTATAAATAAAGACTTGAAAAAAGGACTCAAATACAATACTCAACTACAAGTGAGGATTAAGCAGAGAGAAGCACATGTCATGTTATAAGCCAAAGTTAAAGCATGGAAGCAAAAAATGTTATATTGAAGGAATACTTAAAAAAAGATTTCAAATTATGAATCAAGTAAACATGTGAGAATGTCATTGTCAATCATCAAGCCTAAGATTATCAAGTTCAAGAGATGATAATACCCTAACAAAGATGTCCTCTAAGTTAAATCATGGGAAGTTTAGACATAATATCATGCATTTAAAAAAAACACCAAAAGTTTCTTGATCAAGACAAATGCATTATATTGATGAACTAATTCAAAAAAAAAAGTAAATTAACACATCAAAATAAACAAGACACGTTTCAATCGAATCAAATATTCATGAATTAACTCATACAATTTCAGGTTCATCATTTCATTTCAACAACACATATACATAACATAATTTCATGGTAAATGTTACACGAATTTCATCATGAAAAGTATATTATAACATCAACGGATTACCAATTTTCATATTCATATAATAACATAACAAAACATACACATTCATACCAACCCTATTAGAGGCTAAGGACTCCTCTACCTTACCCCTCATGCATATACATTTTATTAAGGTTACTCTCCCTCTTACCTTACTTACCAATAAGCAATTTGATTCTCTAACTTGGTTGTTGTCCTTCTTCTTCAAGCTTCAACCTTCTACTCATAGCATTTTCCTCTATTCTCTCTAAACTTAGTTTTTCACCTTCTAATGAAAATTCTCCCAATTCTAGGTTTATCTCATAATTTTATACTTAGGTTAAATCTTCTCAAAATTATACACTTAGCTCAAACTTACACACTTCCTACTCCTTCCGCCTCATAAATTTCCCTATTCCTTATATTTGGCTCAATTGTTCTATTTCTCTTATTTTATTGAAGTAATAAAACTAAAACATTATTTTAATTAATAAAATAATTCTAAATCATTCTATCCTCCTCTAATCATCTCTCCTTGCACCTAACTCAATGACACTTACCCCTCAAACATTCAATAATTAAATAAATCATCAAAAAGGCATAAATAAATTAAATAAAATAATCTATAAATTAAATGCATATCAAAGAGAGTGTCACATGTATTTTAAAATATACAACAAAAGGAAACGACATAATACATCTGGTCATGTTTATAACACACATTTGAATATGGTATTTCATATGCACATCACAACGAAATAATAAAATAATATCATTAACAATATCTCAACATAGTAATTCATGCATACAAGTATTAGGCACTAAGGTCACATATCACATAATCTCAACATATCCAAAATGTAAAGAGAGTATAACAACATCTCTCAAACATAAAAAATAAACATGAGTCATACCTATCTCCAATATTACATAATTAGAGCATGAACTCTCTACCTAAGAATGTGATACTCTCTACCTAAGAATATGATAAACAAGGGAAAGCTCCCCAACTAAATCCTAACAGAAGCATCTCTACTCCTCGGTACTTGAGCAATGTCGTACAAAACATCATTTCAACAGAAGGGTGAGAATTCATATCATTATGAGAATATGTAACAATAAACAACGTATAACAACATACAACAAAAGAATTCATCACACTTCTAACATATATGTATTCAACACTTTATAAATATTGGATCGGGACCACCGCCAAAAACAGAGCCGAGCGCCGGACACCACCACCAACCGCTAGGAGCAGTACCGGCGACGGCAAAGCCGCACCACGATTCAGATCCTCCGACATCCGAACTCCCCCCACGAACACACGAAACCGTCAGAAATCCGCGACACCACTCGGATCCGGAAAATACACAAGGGACCATACCACTCAAATCTGACATTTTTGTTGGTAATATCTCTTCATTTCATTTATCATTTATTTGCATTTATCATAGTAGGAGTTAAAGAGTAGATTTTACATAGTGCTAGGTTGTTTGGGTTGAAAAGAGAAATTGGGTTAGATTTGTTTTTTTTATAAATTGAAACTGAAAGAGGTGGTTCTTCGTGTGTTTTTAATTATTATTATTATGGTGTAGTGATTTGAATTTGATTTTATCTCTTCATTTTTTATTATTATCTTCTTCCTTTTTTTTTCTTTTTTTTATCAGAGCATTGTGTTAGGTTATAATTGGTTCTCTGTGATGGTTTGTTTTCTTAAATGCATACTTGTTCTCTACTTTACAATTATTATCATTTTATTTATCTCTATTGTTATATAATTTTCAGTGACTTTCAAAAAACAAAACATTTAGATTGTAGAGTGATTTAGATTTAGGCCCATCTAGATTATTCTACATAACTCACACTTACTTTTGTAAGCCCTCTCATTTTGTTTTAGTGTACTTCTTAATTTATTTATTTTTTTGTTAACTAATTATTTTATTTAATTTAATTAATTTGATTTAATTAGAATAATTTTGTTAATTTTCTTCTTAGTTAATTTTAATAAATTATTTTATTTTTGTTGTACTTAAAAATATAATAAATACAAAAAACATGTGATTTAGATATTTAATTTTTTATATAAAAAATACCAAAAAATTTTAGTTAATGGATAATTTTCTTTTTAAATTCAACCTTTTCTTAGATATCTTGTAATTTTATTTTTTTTTGTAAATTTGTCAATATTTTTATCATTTTTCATGCGTCATATTTGTACTAACATTCTCTTGTTTTTATGAGGTATTACCAGTTTGAGACATTGGACTATTTCATGGACATTTACAAACTCTCTATTTAATTTTTGTATATATTTCCGCTTTAATTATCATTTGGGTTTGTAATAATTTTTATCCCCATTTTATTTTTCCGCACCTCCTTATTATGTAATCCCCACATCCCGAAGCCATATAATAGCGTAGGAAATTTACATTCTGCACTTTATTTTATGTACATATTTAATTGCTAATAATTAAGATTGTATGGAAAGATAACAGTTGAACGCTAGCTCACTAACTTCAAGATAAAATTTAAATTAACACACTTCTCTTCACACACTCACCTTTAGGGTAACTCTCTCTCTGTCTCTCGTTGCCTTTCAATTACATGCTCAAGTCCCTCGAACGTGAGGATACTCTTAGAAAATGTTGCCTACGATTCAAATCATCATAGTCCCTTCGATATAAAGATTATAGTCCCTTGATGACCCTTCGATGTTGCCTACGATAAAATGATCTTCTCCCTCAATGACGCTACGATAAAATGATGATAGTCCATTCGAATTACTAAGGTATCCTTACATGTTTCCTTTTATGACTATTCGATGACCCTCTGATAACCCGATTACATCCAATGAAAGGACTTCCCACTGACTAATAGTGTGGATAGTCTCTTCCCCTCAACGAAAGGAACAGAATAAGAAAGACCCACACTTCGGGTATGTTACTTTTAATTGCTTGCTCAAATAAAAATGTTTTTCACACCTCACGCTTTTCAAAACAATTTCAAAGGCTACGCTTTATTTACAAAGTTAAAGTCCTTTTTCAAACTGTTTTTCTAAACACACACTACACATTTAAACATTTCAAACAAACAAGTGAGCTAAGCAATTAACAGCCCATGGATACAAATGGTGCTTACACTTTCCCTTCGTATAACCTACCCCCCGAACTCAAAATCTTTAAAAAGGTCTTTCCTGTTCTTTTTGTCTTTCCTAATTGGATAAAATAAAAGATGGCGACTCTTACTTTCCGCACATTTTAAAAGTCAGTTCTCTCACTGTATTACAATACCATATATATATATATATATATATATATATATATATATATATATATATATATATATATATATATATATATATATGGTATTGTAATACGGTGAGAGAACTATAGCCCAAACACATAATTTAATCAATCATCATATCACATAGTAATTAATAAATAAATAATAAAATAAATAATAAACTAACCAATAAAAAGCAGGGTGTTACACCCTCCACATCCTTCACTCTCCCATTGACAATATGAATAAAATCAATGAAATTCCTAATATATTTCATTTTCAGAGCTCTATGAAAGAACCTAGTATTTAAGTTCCCCTCCTTCAACCACGCCACTCTTGACTTTTGTTTGATAAGGTTTTCTTTAAGTTGAAGGTTTTTAAAAATGTTCTGTGATGTAGTCTTATTTCTGTCAACCAAATCTGGATCTACATTATCGCTAAAAGACCCAACTAACTCATCCAGGATAATGAGATCTTTAACATCCTCCTCCACCTTTAAGTCAATCCACCTAAATACCTCCTTATTCTACCATTTTAACTTATATTTTAATTGTTTCAGTTTCTCCTTCATAATAAAAGTTTTTCTTCCATCAATTATAATAGTATTCCACTCCTCTTCCACAAATTTTGCACACCTAGAGTGATCCAAACAGCAATTATTTACCCTAAAAGGTTTGGGGTCCAATCGAAATTATTGGCCTTTAACCATATAGAAAAATGGCCAGATATATCTCTAGGTCTAATCAACTTCCCCACAACCTTCCATCTATCAATTATTTGATCATATAGAAGAAATCTATCCAACCTTCTCATAGTCAATACATCTCCACAAAACCAAGTAAATTTAATGCATAAAGTTAGAAGATCTACTACTTTCATATGTACAACAAAGGATCTAAATTCTTGCATCTCCTTCCTCCCGTATTCACCGTCCTCTACCCTTTCACTCACAATTGTTTAGGACTGAAATAAAATCCCCACCAATGAATCAATCCCCATCCCTATTATTTTCTTTTGAAACAGACTAGCTCTTACCAAAGTTTTTTTTTTTGAATATTACATGAAGAATATATATTTATTAGGAAATAGTAATGTCCCTTCTAACCCACCTTCATACCTAAGAAGAATGTTGTTGTATCAATTCCTACAACTTGTCACCTTTTATTAGAGTTTGACCTAACTCATCCTTACAAAACCGGTTAGTAAGGTGAGGAGTGTCTCTCTATATATACTCTTTCAATGCTCTATCTCCAACCAATATGAGACTTTAGGATCTTCCTAATACACCCTCTCACGCCCAGCACTCTTTTGGGCTTGGTGCCTGGATATTAACGGTGGGAGACCTATGGTCCGATCGATAGACTCTGATACCATATTATAGCTTGACCTAACTCATCCTTACAAAACCGGTTTTGTAAGGATAACTTAGGTCAAACTCTAATATGGTATCAGAGCCTATCAATCGGACCATGGGCCGCCCGCCGTTAATATCCATGCACCAAGTCCAAAAAGAGTGTTGGGCGTGAGGAGGTGTATTAGGAAGATCCTAAAGTCCCACATTGGTTGGAGATAGAGCATTGAAAGAGTATATATAGAGGGACACTCCTCACCTTACCAACCAATTTTGTAAGGATGAGTTAGGTCAAACTCTAATACCTTTCTTATTTTTATTCAAAAACATTTAATTGTTAAATTTATAATTAAAAATATAAAGTATCATAAATTACTAAAATATTCTTAAAAATAAAATAGTTTAAATTTTATAGATTTGGCTAATGTTTTGTGGAAAGACATCAACCTGAACTTCATTATCAGGCTATCTTAATCAAATGGATATGTTAAGTATGCTCATTTTATTCCACTCTTAAACATCTCTATCCAACATGTTCATTAGCTACACTTTTTGCAAAGTGGGGTGTTAGGGATATATGGTTGTAACTAACTATACCTCATGCAATAGGTATACAAAGTATGAATCTTAGTTATGCATAGATGTTTTGTTGAATATATTCAAATAAATTGTTTTTAATTGGAAGGGGAATATTTCCCTTGGCGGAGAAATACCCATTGTCTATCTTTGATTCTTCTCTTCTCTTTTTCTTATTAAAATGGCGTTTCAATTTCTTAACAACATATCATCATTAAACTAAATTCAAGATTCGGGTATTAAAAGTTAACACATTTGTGTTTTGAAAAATTCAATAAACAAAATCTTATAAAAAAATCTTACATTTGGATTACTCACCACCGTAAGATATTATTTATCAAATATGCACCATTCAACTCGACCCTCACTTCCACTTTATATTTCATTCTCAATAATTTGTGTTTTGGAGTATTAATTTTGTAGGACACTCTCCCTCTCTACAACACCGAAATTTACTTCATTGATCCAAAATCTCATGTTTCATCAATAATTTCTAATTCCCGAGCAAAACGGTGGTGTCGTTGAATTTGAAGTTTACACTGTACCCCTTGGTCTTGATTGAGATGTAGCTGCTCCGAACTGACCAAAATAATCTCACATTATTTAAAAATCAATACTAAGAATAATTTATATATATATATATATATATATATATATATATATATATATATATATATATATATATATATATATATATATATATATATATATATATATATATATATATATATATATATATATATATATATACGACGTTCATATGAGAATGATATATTTATATGAGAATGTGAGAATGAATCTGAACCATTGGATTTTAAAATAAATGGTGGAGATTATTGATAAATCTTTTTTTTCTCTCTCCTACATTTTGAAATAAATGATGTAGGAGAGAGAAAAAAAAATTCACCCATAATCTTCACCATTTATCTTAAAACGGTGGTGTCGTTGAACTCGAAGTTTACACTGTACCCCTTGTTCTTGATTGGGATGTAGCTGCTCCGAACTGACCAAAATAATCTCACATTGTTTAAAAATCAATACTAAGAATAATTTATACATATTTATATATATATATATATATATATATATATATATATATATATATATATATGACGTATCATATGAGAATGATATATTTATATGAGAATGTGAGAATGAATCTGAACCATTGGATTTTAAAATAAATGGTGGAGATTATTGATAAATCTTTTTTTCTCTCTCCTACATTTTGAAATAAATGATGTAGGAGAGAAAAAAAATGATTCACCCATAATCTTCACCATTTATCTTAAAATCCAATGGTTCAGATTCATTCTCACATTCTCATATAAATATGGCATTCTCATATGATATGCCACATCCCATAACATATATTTATTTAGAAATTAAATATATATTTAATGCCATAATCTTCACTATTTTATATATATTTATTTAGAAATTAAATATTACATATTCTAAAATATATGTTTGGGCCCTAACTCCAACTATTTCATAAGTGCAGCCCAATCTCAATAATACAACAAATTAGGTGTAAGAGTATATTATAAACACTAGTTTTTGAATTTAAAATTCGATGTGGGACTTAAAGAAACAGAAACAGTTCAAAACTTGAATGCTTTGCGGAAAATGAATCGTCCCAGCTACAAACTCTCCATAATCAAGCACTTCATTCCCATCAACACTGAACACGTGCTGCTACAGAAATGGCCTGCAAAAACCAATTGTGCTAGCTATCTCCGACGGATTGTGCACTCATAAACTCGTTTGTTTCAGCATGTATGGGTGTTACAAGTTTCTTACATTACTAGAATCAATGCGTGCAAGATAGCTCGCATTCCATGCATACTTATCAACTAAAAACTGACCTCATGAGTGTCAAGGTGAGTGGGTCACAATTACTATTTAATACTGCTATACTATCTTTTGTTTAATCTTTTTCAATTGCTAAAATCATCAATTTTAACTATAACATGTTTAGGAAGGAGATTTCATACTTTATGAGATTTCGTAGAGATGGTGGAATCAATAATTACTGTTGTTTTAATGTCTGCTTCAACTTTCTCCAAGTCTGAGTTTTTAAGATTTGATTCATATTGTAGTTTTATTAAGTTTCTCATAATCACTTCAAATTCATGAAAACTATTGTATAACGTTCCATAGCTTCTTTTCTCAGATTCAAATATTGCACAGAAAGAGCCCATGGATGAATTCTTAGTCCAATCCAAGCTAGCACCAAAGGTGTCATCTTAATGGTATGAGGCAAACAAGGAATAGTAAATTACTGTGTATCAGAAATTAAATCATCGTGAGGAAATCTTTTAAATTTAGATATCAATTTGATTGTTTCTAAGATGAAATAGAAAGATCAATTTTTGCAGGCCATTTTTGTAGCAGCACATGGGTTACCATGTGTGTGTCAAGAAAGATGTGGTTCTAACCAAGAAAGATGTGGTTGCTTCATTAGTAAAACACATGGGTTACCATGTGTGTGTCAGCTTGCCAATTTCCAAGTATGGGCAATTGTGTTCCTTTAGACTCGATTCATGAATTTTAAACGAAATTGTACATTGCAGAGCATGAGGTCAGTCATGATGAGAGTGGTGCAAAGTGGGATTTAGAAGTAGAGTGTGAAGAGTTTAAGACATATTTCAGTTTATTGGATATTGTAGGCTAGAGGGTGTTGAAGCAAAAGGTTTGGAAACTAATACATCTATAACTTCTATGTGTCCACTGCTGGTGAAGTACATGCCAAAGAGGGGTGTTAAGAAGAGTATAAAGAATCGAGAGAGTGGTGTGCATCGTGATCCTAGCCAGTGGAAGTATGCCGAAGGATCGCAAGGGAGTCTGACTACGAAGAGATCATGTACAAAACCAACAGCAAGTCAATCGTCAAGTATGCCGAGTGGTAGCTAACCGTCCACCAAATCTTAAAGACATCTCAACTTGTCACAGTTCCATCTTTCTTACATCCATACATCGATGACATTATGGATGTTGGTGACGATGAAAATTGTGGTTTTCGTGTTATTACAACTTTACTTGGATGGGGCGAACAGCCATGGCCTTTGATATGAATGCAATTAGATGCTCCAGTTCATCAACACTCCCAGTTGTTTTCCAAGTTGTTCTATGGCACGAACTCTATGGTTAGGAATGTGTTACGAGTATATCACTTAAGGGTGCAGGATATGACAAATGGATGACGATTCCTGATATGGGTTACTCTATTGCTTTTAGATACAGTGTTGTATTTATCTCGCTTTCCATGAGACTTAACATCACATTTTTCCCTCTTGCATTAACTCCACCTACTTATTCGAGCAAACATAAAATCATTGTTGTTGATTTTGTCAACAACAATCATTGGGTTCAGGTAAAGTTGAAACTTGATTACCCATTGTCTCCCATCACTGACCGTTGGAGACAAAATTATATTGATGATGGAAAAGCATGGGAATCAGCATATGTGGGTCGCTTTAGTCACTGGAAAGACGATGTTCAGAAGTCATCCTAGTTTGCTTTGTATTATTGTATTTATGATAATTATTATATGTATATATTAAGTCGGGTAGCATTTTTATCGATTCAGTTATTCGAGAAAAATCAAAGAAAAATTGGAAAATAAACTTACTGATACAATATCAGAAATTTTAATAAATACCAGAAATTTCAAAATTTTTGAAAATTTTTGGTAAATTAGCGCGGAAATTTGAAAATTCTATTTCTTGAAAATTTGAAAATTCCAGTAACAAATAAACTATGGGTCATGCTAACATGTGCCCTTAGGGCACATGTTAAGGATACTAAAATTAGAAAAAGTAAATTGTAATTAAATGTAATAAAGTCATATTTAAAGTTTCGAGATATTGAATGCACATGTTTCAAGAAAATATTTCTATAAATAGTTTATTAATGTGTGCCTTTAGGGCACATGTTAGCTTTTTCCATAAATTATTACGGTAAAATTGAATAATTTTTTAAAATTTACGACAATTTTTCAAAATTTCCAATAACATGTGATGTTTAAAATTTCCAGTATTTTAGTAAGGACATTAACCTCAAAACACCCGAAAATGAAGGGTATCAGGTATAACATAGGGGTTGACAATTAAATGCTCTAGATTATGTAATTTATATCTATGGGTTCATCCTTAGTTATCAAAATAGTATGTTTAAAATGTCCTTAATTATCAAAATAGTATGTTTAAAATCTAGATTATGTATATATTTGTGGGTTCGTCCTTGGTTATCAATAATATGTTTATAATTAACTATAATTTTATGTTTGATAAATTTTTTAATTAATAAAGGTAGTTACCAAATACAAAAATATTAGTTTAACTAATTAGTTTGGAGTAGATATTTTAAGCATTTTAAGCATCGTTTAAAGTTTTTTTTACTCAATTCATACTCTCTCTGTTCCAATATACAAGAGAAAATAAGAATCATGTTTATTAAAATCAAAACATAATTTTTTGAATTAAATATTTAGTGATTTTATGAAAAAAGTTTTTAAAAAAATATAAAAACAATTTTAATTTTGAAAGAGAGGGAGAGAAATGGTAAAGCTCTCTTCTCACTTAACCAAATGTCTTTATTCAAATTCCCCTAAACACACAACACAATTAAATCTCTTGAAAGCTTCTTTTGTTTTTAACAAAAACATGATTCATTTAGTTATTTATTTTCTTAAAGACCCTCATATTAACATGTTTATCCATAAACTAAGGTGGGTCAAACTCATATCTTGTTAATAAATGCAGAATTAGCAGAATTTAGACACCGAAACATTCACATAACTGTTTTTGGACTCCTAAACAGAAGAGCAACTACTAGGCTTATTAGTTTATCTATTACAATTAACTGTCTACAACAACTTCGCGGAAAGCACAACTTGGACCACATTGTTGACAAGAAAAACATCGAGACTGAATTGCCATCGACCTTTCCCCATGAAAATATCTCTGCACAATATAATGCACAATTGAATAACAATAAATCATGCATCAAAAATGGGTTAAACAGCTTGATGAACCACAATACAATGAGAGACGCATTACTAACTCAGATTTAGATAAAACAGTAAAATGGTGCATTTTAAGAATAACGGTGGATCCAAGCAACAAAACATGGTGCTACAAAGAAGATAAGTATGCTTAGAAGTATTGATTCTCTATAGATAGATTCTATTTTCCTTATGAACTAGTGGGATCCCATACAAATCCCCCATATGATTTATTTATATTAGTTGGATACCTGAGAAATTCCCAACACCAATCATCATAGAAGATGGGATAAGACGAAATGCAACATGGGAATAATAACTAAATACAAACACCAATGCTTGCCAAACAGCAGAAAGAATATTAACTCATGTAAAGCTTAAGTTTTTGTCCTATAAATATAGTAGAATGATGCTGAAGTGATAAGAACCAAAGAAAAATTTATATACGCGCAGATAAATTGCTTGTTTGACTACAAGGCGTGACCGATTCAGGTCAAGTAGTATAAACAGATAAATAAGACTTCAGGGTTATAACTTCTATATACTAAGTTGTTAACTCAGCATGATTATTCTACAGGAAAGTTTGGTTTCTGGATGATTAGTCTCTAAACAGATGAACCATTTAAGAACATTCTTATACTTGAAGTGAACAAAATCTGAAATCTGAAATCTACCAAAACTTGTAAAAAGGTGAATGCTTCAAATTACAAGGCCATCACAAAAGCAAGGAGAACTTACATAGATGTTGGAAAATTATTATGATGTGTTACATGATATGATAGAATAGTAATAACTTGAGCTAGAATACTTTTATTAGTTCAGACGTCTGCGCCTTGGAGCCCGAGAATCTCCACTGTCCACATCAGACAATCTTGAAGCATCAGCTCTCCTCCTAGAAGAGGTTACCATGGAATCAATTTCTACAGCAGTGTCCACTTGACTCTCCGAATTTATGACTGCGGCAATGCTTGAAAAGGAATCCCTGTCATCAACTGAAGTAGGTGGTTGTTCTTGGTTTCTGCCTAATGGGTTGCTACGGAAATATGCCTCAACTAACCTTTCAGCAGAAGTCAATGCTGATGAAAGACTAGAAAGTGTTGCTCTATGTGATTGTGATCTTCGAAGCAAAAGAGATTGCACCCTGCGGTTATCCCCTCCTAAGTCAGCACCATTAATGTTATTCTGATTCAAACCTGCAACATCTTCCGGTGGTGCCACAGGCATCTGCTCTCTCCTCATGCCTCGAGATGTCAAAAACCTACTTAGTAAGGAGGTAGTTCTCTCTACTGTTCCACGGGCATTTTCTGTTTCATTTGGCTGAACTAGATCCCGAGTGAGATCAATTCTGTTTCCAAGACGCCGAATCATCTCCTCTACAGGGAGTGCAGATGCGTTTCTCATAATGGTTTGTCTCAGACTTTCAACACGCTTTGCTTGTGGCCTAGGAGGAATTTTAAGAGTGGAATCCTCCTCAAGAACACGAGCATTGTTCCCACGACCATATATGGGAGTAACACTCTTAATTGTCACCTCACCCTTGCAAACTGGACACTCCTTAGCATCTGAATGCAGATGCAGCCAACGATATAGGCACTGCCAACAAAACAGATGACCGCAACAGGTCAAAACAGGCTCCTTGGCCAAGTCCAAACAGATATTACAATCAAAAAAGTCCCCATCACAGCCACCAGTCTTTTCAACATCATCCTTCTTCTGCAACATCTCATCCTCCATAACACCATTGTTGCTCTCACACGCTTTCAACGGCTCCTCCACTTCCTCCATTCTCTCCACAGCCGCCACACTTCCTTCCCCAGCCTGTAACCCCGCTCCATTACTCGAGTTCACCAAAAAATTGTTCAACTCAATAGAGATATTGCGAGCTTCAGGCGGGATATAAATATGATGCGCAGTTTCAGGTATAATCTGATGAACTTGAGCATAAGAACTATGAGGTAGAACGCGATGAACTTGTTGAGGATAAGGTGGAGAAATCGGAAGCTGCCTCCATCTCCACCTCTGTCTCCCCCTAAGCCTCGCAGCAGCTTCACTAATTCGCTGAAGAGGCTCCTCAATCCAATCATCCAAGTTCAAACCCTCATTGGTAATTGACCCAGTAACTGGTTCTGGGTCTGGACCCAGATTCAAATCAAGGTTCATTGCATCAGAACTTTCCTCCCCCATCACAGATCTTCAAGCTTGCTTTGATTACGAATATCAAGCAGCTAATATTACAGCAACAACAACAAAAACAATGAAACCTAAAAATCAAAACTTTAATACAAATCGAAGAAACCCAAGTTAGAAAAAGTGATATATCTATTAAAACTGACAAAATTGACAAAAATTGACGAAAATTGGGGAAAATAAAAACCCTAATTTAGTAGAAAATACGAACAATCCTAGATCCAGTGAAGAAGGTTGACCGTATAATCGGTGATGAATTACTAGAATTGAACTTCAGCTGAAGATAATTCGTGAACAGTGCTAGGTTAATGCTTACAGATTAAGGGTTTCACGATGAAGAAAATAGAAAAGATGAAAAGGGAAAGAGAAGAAGAAGAAAGACCTTATGTGAGGGTTTAGGTCGGAGAGGATTCGACCATTATTGTTGCGTTGTTCGATCTTGTGAGGTTGAGAGGTTTGAGGAAGGGAAGAGGAAAGGGCTTAGAGAGAAAAAGCGAAATTAGGAGGAAGAAGAAGAAGTTGGAGGAGAAAGATTGAGGAAGCGCACGGTGTATGCGTGTTCGTGGTCTTGATAGAGATGGACGGTTGTGATGAAGGTGTTGGGTTAGTGTTGCGAAACGGAGTTGGGTTTTAAGTGAAGTTCGTGGGATGACAAGGAAGGGAGAATAGTACAACTACAATATTGTACTTTGGTTTGTATTGGATTATTTGATATTTAGGTTTGGTTTGAATACATTTTTGTACGGGTCGTCTAGATGGGCCGGTTTGAGTTGGGTTTGGTCAAATTTAATATCCAATTTATATATGACATTTCGGTGTTAGTGAGGTAAAATAACCATCCGTTATATAATAGATTGATTTGGGTAAATTTACTAATTTTCGGATTGAGTTAGATAATGAATTGTCCAAATAATTTTTTGTGTTTTGTTAATATTCAATGACTAATTATTTAGTCGTCATATTTTTTCATAATTTTTTTTTTTGAGAATATAAAACTTTTATTCCACAAAAACAGTTAATACAAACCGATCCTACAGGATCCAGGCTCCAACAACAAACAAGTCAAACCAATCAAATCAAACTATCTAATGCTCATATTTACTATGCCCTCTTATGTGCTTAGATAGATTACTCCTAGTAATAACACTAGTCTTAATACTTTGAACTGTTTCAGTACCTAGGTTCACTTGATTGAAGATAACATCATTCCTTGCTTTCCAAACAAAATATACTGTTTCAGCCAGTGTCACACGAAGCAAGTGGCGTCTCCAGCCCTTCATACTACATTCTTGTGCCAGCCACACCTTTTCAACATTCCATTGTCTAGGTTCTCTAACGTAGCCTATCCACTTCAGAATTATCCTCCATATATATTTTGTTTTCCTGCAATAAAAAAAAAAGATGATCCATGGATTCATATTCATGACAGAATATACATGTTTTTTCCACATTCACACCAAAGCGAAAAAAGCCTATCCTTTGTTGCCAATCGTCCCATGAATAGAAGCCAAAGCTGGAATAATGCTCGAGGTCTTGCAATGTTTGAGTAGAAAACATGTTTCCATGCAACATGTTTCTTCTCCCCACGAATGGCCTGGTACCAATGTGTTGTATGGAATTTATCTTGATGTACTATGTGGTACCATTGCTGTCTATCTTCAATAACCTCTCTCACCTTCAGAATCTGTTTAAGGATCCAAGACCATGTAACATTGATTTTCACTTGAAAAATATCTCTGCCCTTCATATAATACTCATCTAGCCACTTTACCCAAAGCTTGTCTTTTTTCCATGGATATTCCATAAGAGCTTTAGCATTGTTGCCTTGTTCCAATCCTCAAGTGCAGTGATATTCAGATCGCCAGCACACCTAGGATCACAAACTTTATCCCACGCTATAGGAGCTTTTCTGCTATTCTCCTTGCCACTCCACAGAAAGCTTCTAAAAACTGCCTCCACTTGATGGATAATCTTCTTTGGCAGTGGAAACACCTGCATCCAATAAGCTGCCACAGCAAATATTTAATATTTTTTTAAAAAGTTAGATAATTTATTTTTACTATTTCTTAGCATTATAAAATGATAAATGATAACATTAATTAGTACAAAATTTCATAAAATACTAGCAATAAATTAAACTTGCATGACATAAAATTGTATTAATATAAAAAACGTGGCACATATTAAATTCCTTCATCAAATAAAACCAAAAAATAGTTTTAGAATTAAGTCTTTTTTTCAATTAGAAAATATTCAAAAAAAGACCAAAAATATTTTTTTAGATTTATGTTTAGAATTTAGGTGTATAGAACTTTATTATTAAAATATACTAAAAAGAACAAAAAGATTTCTTTTCTTTTAGTCATTCATCATTTAGAAATAAATCTTGCTTGTGGTGATTGAATGTTTGATGCTATCCTTTTGTATGTGTCCTTTTATGCTTGATTTCATGCTTGATTTTCATCTCCTTTGTCATTCATCCTTGGACAATATTCCTTGCTAGTCAATACAAAAGTGAATGTGCGATAAAATCAATCTTTTCAAGATAAAGTTCAAATATTTGACCCAACATGAAGTTGCATTTCCATTACACTTTATACTCTAGCCCTTTCATTCAAACAATTTCATAATAAACATTGGTCAACACCAAGTTTCTTTTCCAACTTCTTTTTCATAAAAAACTTCAAAAACACATTAAATAATCGAATTGAGTTTAGTCTATAATGGATGAATCAAGAAGGGTTTGTACTTACGTGTGCAAGTTGTTATAAAGCATTTAGGTGATGGACGTTAAGCCTTTGTTTGAATGCTTGGATTCTATTAAAGACTCCTTAAAACTCGGCCTGTCTTACCTTTTAACAAAACACTGTAAAATCAATTCCAACCCATCAAACTTCTTTTTCTCACCCCCGTGCGATCGAAGATCTTTTCAAAAAGAGCGATTCATACATCGCTCATTAAAATAAACCAAAACACAATCCTTTTTTACCCCGAACTACGATGCTATGACTTTTCTATTGCACGAGGGAATGCGTAGGCACAAGATGCAATGTCTTGGCAAACACAATAATAAAAAAAATCCAAAAACCCTTTCTTTCTTTCTCTTCGCATAATAAATAGAATGTGAGTAAACACCACGCTAACACTCGATCACAAGATTAACTAAAAGGGTCTCATTAAGTACAATGGATATGAGGGGTGATAATACCTTCCCCTTGCATAATCGACTCCTGAACTTGTTCATGGTTTCGATAGGAAATGCGTAGGCACAAGATGCAATGTCTTGGCAAACACAATAATAAAATAAATATCCAAACACCCTTTCTTTCTCTTCGCATAATAAATAGAACGTGAGTAAACATCGCGCTAACACTCGATCACAAGATTAACTAATAGGGTCTCATTAAGTACAATGGATATGAATGGTGATAATATCTTCCCCTTGCATAACCGACTCCTGAAACTGTTCATCGTTTCAATGACCATCTTATCCTTTCTTTTGTGGGTTTTATCGATATTTTCCATTTTCTTTTGAAATAAATAAAAGTTGGTGGTGACTCTGTTATATTTTGAAGGTGTGAACGCTCGAGTAATTTTCGCGATAACTTGTTCTTTTGATGGATCACACTTAGGTGGAAAAAAAAAGGGATAGGGAAATGAATTCTCTTGAAATATGACATCTTTAGATATGAAAATTCTACCAGTTTTCTTTAAGCACACTTATACCCTTTTATGTTGAGATGAAATAGCTAAAAACACACACTCTTAACTTCTGAAATGCAATTTGTGTTTTTTGTAAGGTCTTATGTGAGGAAAACAGGCACATCCAAACACTTTGAGTGAGACATAGTTGGGAAGCTTGTGGTACAAGGCATGGTAGGGTGATTGAAACTGTGAGAGAACAATTGATGGAAGTATATTGATCACATGAACACCTGTGGCAAAGCTATGATCGTAGAGCTGTAAAGGCATATAATAATAGTGTGAGTCTTATTTCCATAATATGCCTATGTTTTCATTCCCCGGTGCCATTTTGATGGGATATGTAAGGGCAAGTGAACCTATGTTAGATACCTAACTCGGCTGGTTACTTAGTAAAAGGCCTAAACTCTCCCCCAATATTCTTATTGTAGTGTTTTGATTGTGGAAGGAAATTGAGTTTGTACAAAGTTCATATATAGCTTGAAAGCATACGTTGTCTCAAACTCATGGTTCAAAAAGTATATCAAAGTAAATTCAGTGTGTGCATCCATAAAATCAATATAATATATAACCAGATTTAGAAGGAAAAAGGGGTGGGCCCTGAAAGATCTATATGGGAGCTTGATAAACAGTTGAAGATAAAGGGGCATGAATTTTATAGACTTTCCTAGACAACATGACTTGCATCATAAGGAACTTGACCTATTGAAGATAAAAAATTATAATGATTGAGAGCCATTTTAGTGGCTTGAAAGTTTGCATGACCTAGTCTATCATTCCATTAAGGACTTGGGTTATGTTTATTTACATCAGATACTACTGAGCAAGAAATGAAATTAACAGTAGAACGCAATGAAGATGAACTTAGAAGATGTTGTGAATGACTCCTTCAAGGCTCTATAATCAATTGTGGAAAGTAGTACAATTCACATAAATCAAGAAATCCTTCAAGTATAATGCCTTTAGAAACCCAAGATTTGATAAACAACTTGTTATCACAAAACTCAAATACAACTTTATTGTCTTTGGAGAATTTGGAAACTAATAACAAATTTTGTGTAATGTATGGTACAAGTAAGATATCATTGAGAAACATACAAATGGAATGATAAGTAGGTGCATACACACTAGAAGAGCCCACACACTTAATGGTTAAAGATTGATTATTGGCTACATTGACACGATTAATAGCATTATATGATTTCTTAGAATGCAAGAAACAAGGATTAGAGGTAAAATGGTGTGAAACACCTGAGTCTACGAACCAAGCTTAGCTTTCAAGGTCCTTAAGCAATAAGTATTCATAAGCATTAGCCATCAAAGCCAAGCCTAGAGGGTCATTTGTAGCACTAACATGTCTATCAATGGAGTTATCAGAAAACTATAGAGCTTTCGACTAAGTAGGTACGTAAAGCTTTCATTAAACATGTGCCAACAATCCATCACATCATGCCCATATATGCCACATAATTGGAAAGTAGCTCGAGTACCAAGCAATGTGTGTTCTCTAACATGCCCCCGACCACAGAACATGTGTCCTCTACCATGGGAGTTTGCATTTTGATCACGTACACCCCTTTTTGATGATTTGCGTGACCACATTTGCTGACACAGTCGCTAAAGCCAATTCTTGTCAAAATTTATCTAGTTCTGTTTCTTGAAAATAAAGTGGCACCTTAACATCTTAGAGAGAAAGAGACTCAGTTGTGCCATAAATTTGCATAATAAATGGATTATACTCTTCAGGTATTCCATCAAGAATTGAATCCATATGATCTTATTCCGAAACAACATCACCAACAGCTAATAACGAATTTGAAATTTCTTTGAGACGAAGAACATACTCAGTGATATAGATATTACCTTTCTTGATGGACTTTAACTCTACGTGAATTTGTCTCACACATTCTTTCATATGCGTATTGAAGTACTTGTGGATATTGTCTCATACTCCAAATGCATCTTTGCAGCAAAGTACATGCGGTAACATTGATTCTAAAATGATGGAGAGAAGTCAGATGAAAATCCCTTGATATTGCACAATCTATGCTTCATATTCATCGAAAAAATTTCCGTCAGCTTACTCTTGCACCATTTTCAACTTCTAAGGATTGCGATGATTGACCACTACTTTGTGTACTCTCTGAGCAAGTATGACACCCTCAACTTGTTGATTCCACGTCAAATAATTGTTTTCATGCAATTTGATTGAATGTTTTGGGCCAAAGTGATGCGAAGTTGACGAATCCAGTGCGATGAATGCAAGGCTATGAGATTATTGCGCCATTATTGCCCGCGATGTAGCTTGAGATGGTTCCCTGAGCTCAGCCATGGCTGCTTAAGGAAGAAGAAGCAATTACACTCTTAGGGTGTAACTGAATTCAGTTAGAGTTGTTAGAATTGTTATAGAGCATAAAGGATCGACGAGGGGGTAATATACCATCATAGAAAAACATTTGCGAGCTTCATTTCATATTGATTAATGGAAGTTAATTTCTTACAATACCATAGCTTTTATATGTTACTTCTCATGCATGCTTGATTACATGACATACAGATAATGGATGCTACACATAAGCTTGAGTTGCATACATGCTACATTATGCCATGCTTACCAGAGTTTTGTCATGTTGCATGGTACATCTCTCTTCAACTTTTCTCTCAGCAAACTCTCTCTTATCTATTTCACTTGTACCAAACATAGGCTAAAAGTGGATTTAACTTGTACTAATAGAACTAGTAGGAAACCCGTGCTATCGCATGGGTCTGGTCGGGGTTTCACATTACACGTATCCAAATATTACTTGTAAAGTTCTTTTATATAAATCAACCATATATATTTAACCAAAATGCAAACAAATTTTAATCAATGTTAATCCCAAAAACATAATAGTTAACAATGAATGAAAGAGCTGTTATAAACAATAAACATCAAATTTTTTAGCTCTTTAAGTAAAAACAATAAACATATGGATTCATATTACACGTATCAATGACTAAATTATTAAATATGACATCATATTTTCAGTTAGATAACATTAATATATTTATAACTTATAGGGTCTGTTTGGAAAAAATAGCAGCTGGCTGATAAGCTAGCTGATAGCTTATAGCTTATGACTGATGGCTGATGACTGATGACTTATAGCTTATAGCAGATGATTGAGACTGATAGCTTATAAGCTCATTGAAGTGTTTGGTAAAATTAGCGGTTCAATTAACTTATAAATGTAAAATGACATACTCCTCCATTCCTTATTATAAGCAAAATTCCACTTTTTAGATACACTAAATAATTAATGTATTAGGACTATATATAGTCTAGATACATTAATTATTCAATGTATCTAAAAAGTGAAATTTTGCTTATAATAAGGAATGGAGAGAGTAAAAGATATTTAATATATAATTATTTTATTTTAAATTAAAATAAATTATAAGGGTTAAAAATGGATTTTAATTAAAATAATAAGGATAAAAAACGAAGAAAAAATAATAAGCTATAAGACATAAGCTAAAACGCTATTTGAAATAGCATCTGAAAAATAAGCTATAAGTTAGTAAAATAAGCTATAAGCTCGTGATGAAAAGACCGTTACCAAACGGGTCTAAATTATCATATGAGCTTATAAGACATAAGCTATAAGCTCGAAAATATGGCTTACCAAACAGAGCCATAATCATTTATCAAAATTTAATTCATGTGTTTGGAATATCAAACATAATATAACTTATTTTGCAGTTCATAAATATTCACGTAATTTCAATCAATAACTGATATCTTATAGATACATTCACATCTACCCGTCAATTAATTTTATAACTTCAAATATATAAAACAGTAACAAAAGAAATAGTTAAAAGATAGACATTAAAATGATCCGTCAATCACTAGTATATCATAGTTACGTTCACATCTACCCGTCAATTCAGATGAGTTAAGAAACCTCAGTTGAATCCAAATGAGTTAATTCTAAAAATTTAAGAAACCCCGGTTGAATCCAAATGAGTTAATTCTAAAAATTTATTAAACCTATATGAGATATTAGCCCATTTTCCCAAACGTAAAATGTATAACAACTCTTGTTAAATGCTTAAGAGTTTCTACATTTAATGTATATTATTATAATATAAAAAATATATAATTTTATAAGTTTAAAAAATATAATTTTAATTAATAAATTAAACATAGTTAGAGAATAAAATTTATTAAACCTATTTGAGATATTAGCTCATTTTTTTCAAATCTAAAATGTATGACATCTCCCGTCAAATGTTAAAAGTTTCTACCTTTAATGTATACTTAAAATATTTAAAAATTAAACAAATAATAAAAATATGAATATGTTAATAGAGTAATTAGATATTGAATATGTTCAATTATAAAAAAAATAGAAATTTAAAACCTGTGTATGGTAAATAATATATATTTATTCTCATATATTTAAAATAATCACATTAAGTAGTCTCCATTGGATAGTGTAATAAATATAAAACTCAAATTTAAAATGTTTTGTAACTTATTCTCGTTTATAAAAACAATTTTAGTTTATTCAATTTATAAAATTGACTATATTAATAAATTTTTATCTTTTATCATTATTTTTTATGATTACCATTTATTATTAAATTTTCATGACTACCCATTAACATATTTTTAACATGATTACAATTATGAAGTTAATTTGAAAAAATTCTAAGAAGTTTTAGTTATTTTATAAGTTTACCAAAATTACAAAATCTCAATTAATTTTGTTTTGTTTTATTAACCTTTTTATAAAAGTCTAAATAATTTCAAAATAAATTTTATCTCAAATAAGGATCTAAATAGTTACAAAATAATTTTTATTCTTATATTTTTATAATGAAAAACTAAATATTTAACTTTGGAATAAAAAAAGTTATAAGTTGTAGTAAAAAGTTATAAATTTTATCTCTATTGATTTAGATTTGCTTTTTATTAACCTTTTTCTAATAATCTAAATGATTACAAAATATATTTTATTTCTAGTTATAACTTTTAATTTTAATAAAAAAAATTAAATAAAAAACAAATTAGTAGTATAAACAAATTAATTGTATTATAAATAAATTTAAATTAATAATTATGAGAAATTATTTAGTTTTCAATTCAATAATAATAATTTCATTCAATATTATAATTATCATTTAATTGAATTTAAGATTTAAAAAAGTCTACCTTTTGAATGAAAAGCTAAAAAGATTGAGTTTCCGTATCTGCATTAAGAAACTTTTCATCTTCCCGTGTGACCTTTCAAATTAATTGATTTGAGCAACAAAAAAATTGATTTTACATTGAAAAACTAAAAACATGAATTTTAATAGCTATGATAATTAAATAGTCATTTACTCGTACATGTCTGTGCCATTAGCCTTTAACTTCATGAATTATTGACACATTTTAAACATAATTTTAAAATATATATATATATATATATATATATATATATATATATATATATGATAACACGATTTTATATCGTATATTTAGCCTAAAATCCATAGATATTTATAGCATTTTCCATTTATTATGTCAATTTATTATGATATTACGCGTGTATTTGCTTTGTTTCAGGTTTTACACTTCAATTACGACTATTTGCGAAAAGGAAAGAAAATCGAGCTTAAATGACCAATATTTATGCTTAAAAGACGAAAAGAGGTGCTGTAATGAAAGAAGGGTGCAATTAGGACCCAAAAAGGCCCAAAAGAGCAATCCAGCCCACGAAGGAAAGCAGCCCAGGCCACACTAGTAAGTAGAGACGCACGTCTCTGCCACCTCAGCGAAAGGGAGACGCACGTCTCCACTTCCCTGAAGATTCTCCACTTGAGACGCACGTCTCAAGTCACGCACCCAGTCTCCCTGAAGAATCGGAGACGCACGTCTCCAAGTCCTGGTCTGCAAAAAGTTCCGTTTTTCACGCAAAGCAACTGCAAAGCCTCACCTATAAATAGAGGCAGTCACTTCAGTCCAAAGTGTCCGATTTCCTGCCAACGAAGTGCTGCCGAAATTGTACCGCGAACTGCTTTTCATTATTCTGTTTTCATTTAACCGTCTATTTTCTCACAACGATTTCTACACTGGAAATTGTTGTGAACTTTTCATAGATCTAGCCTTACGTTAGATTTATCGCTTTATTTTCCTTGTTTTTATTTTCTGCCATTTAAATTCCGAAGAACGATCCAGCCAACCTGTGGTGGAAGTTCGAGTACTTCAAGATTCAATTCAATCCAGATTTATTTTAATTCAGGTTTTTTATTTACCGCCTTATTTATATTATTTATCTGCATGATATATTATATGCCATTTAATATGCTTATTATTATGAACCGAACCAATATATGTATGTTTAATCGTATTAATATGTCTGGCTAAAATACTAAAGGTGTCGGTATGTAAAGTAAGTTAACCGTAGGGATCCGAAATAAATTGGCTTAAATTATGTTTTATTAATTATCACTTATTTTTGGTTTATATGTCTAGTTTAATTAGTAAGTCTTAAAACCAATAGAGCGAAAGTTTGAGGGGTTAGGACGGTCAAAGGTTAAAATCAATAGAGCGAAAGTTTGAGATCTTTAACTGGATAGTAGACATAGGACATTAGTTTTAAGGACGGCGAAAGCGTATTAAAACTAATTGGAACTTATTTATTTTCAAAAATTGTTTTTACACTCGAGCGGGATGGCGAAAGCGTACGTTAGGGATATTAGCATGTTCCGAGTCAACAGAGCGAAAGTTTGAGATTAGGAGATTTAAATAGATAACAACCTCGTAAAATAGGCATTTTATTAATTACATTGTTTCCAAAAAGCTCTTCTAAAATCTAATGGGATGGCGAAAGCGTACATTAGGATTAGGATAGTAGTCTGACTCAACAGAGCGAAAGTTTGAGACGAGGATTTTTAATCAATTGAATTAGTAAAGATCTTTAATTTAATTATGCAAAAGCCAATGGACCTTCGGATTACCTGTAGTTAAACGAAATACATACTGATACCTATCTTTTATTACTATTCTTTATTTTCTCACAATCACTTTCCCTTAGGAACAATCGAAATTTTAGTACTCCTAGCTTTACATAGTAACCTTAGATAACGGTAGATCGATTCATAGTCCCTGTGGATTCGATATCTTTTAAAACTACACGACACGACTGTGCACTTGCAGTTATCAGATTTATAGACACGTAAAGTCGCGATCAAGTTTTTGGCGCCGTTGCCGGGGACTATTTAAGTCGATATCGTAACTCACTGTTACACCGTAGAGACTAGGAAAATTCTTCCCTTTCTTTTTGAACGATTGTATGCCAAATACTCGTTCACAAGGAGGAGACTTAATACAACGAATTAACGAGATCGAACGTTTCATTAACGTTAAACGTCGAGCTCGCAACCTTCCCGAAGTAGCAGAAATTCCGATTAATCAGGAATTGAATTTTACTGATCAAATCAATCAAATCACCCCGAAGTTAGAGATGGCTGCTATTCGTCCTCTTAGAGACTATGCCGCTCCTTCGCGCGCTGAACCGCATTCAAGTATCGCACCACCTGCGATTGAAGCGAACAATTTCGAACTGAAACCTTCACTGGTCCAAGCTGTTCAACAGAATCAATTCTCTGGAAGCCCTGTAGACGACCCCAATCTCCATTTATCCGTGTTCGTGCAATACGCCGACACTATCAAAGCCAACAACGTTAGTTCCGAAGCTATTCGATTACGCCTTTTCCCTTTCTCCTTGAGAGATAGAGCGAGAGCGTGGCTTCAATCCCTGCCTTCCAATTCCATAACTACGTGGGACGAATTGAAGAGAGTATTCTTAGCAAGATACTTTCCGCCTAGCAAGACTGCTATGCTTAGAGGTCAAATCAACGGATTTACCCAGAAAGATAACGAATCGCTCTTTGAAGCTTGGGAACGTTACAAGGACATGCTTAGAATATGCCCTCATCATGGACTCGAACCATGGCTGATCATCCATACCTTTTATGGTGGTCTCTTATATAACACTAAAATGACTATAGATGCCGCTGCTGGCGGAGCATTAATGGACAAACCCCATGATGAAGCATACAAACTCATAGAGAACATGGCACAAAACCATTACCAATGGGGAGGAGAACGCGCCGCTCTAGAGAAAGCCCAAACCAAAGGAGGAATGTACGAAATTAGTGGTATAGACCGCGTTAACGCTGAAGTAGACGCTTTAACTCAAAAGATCGAGAATTTAACCATCACTCCTTCAGCCACCGCTGCCGCTGTAGCACCTAACTGCGAGATTTGTGGATTGACTGGGCATGTAGTTGCTGAATGCCAACTCTTGACTGGAGTCCCATCTGATCAAGTAAATTACGCTCAAGGAAACCCTTATTCTAACACGTACAACCCTGGATGGAAAAACCACCCGAACTTTTCTTATAAAAACAACAATGCGTTGTACGCGCCTGGACAAGCACCTGCTGTACCACCTGGCTACCAAAAAGCGCCTGTAGCTGCTCAAAACACCCCTAGGAAGTCAAACCTAGAAATCATGATGGAGAACTTTATAGCTTCCCAACAACAAACCAATAAAGACTTCCTGAATCAAAACATCCACAATAGCGAGCAACTAAAACAACTATCGAACAAAGTAGATGCTTTAGCTACGCATAACAAAATGTTAGAAACTCAAATCTCACAAGTAGCTCAACAACAAGCACCTACTGCTGCCCCTGCTGGCACGTTTCCTGCTCAACCACAACCTAATCCTAAAGGACATGCGAACGCGATAACACTACGAAGTGGAACTAATTACGATGGACCCATAGATCCTAGAACCCAAAACGTACCCATGTCACAACAAGAGCCAAAGGAAACCCAAAAGAAAACAACCGACGAACAAACTGCTAAGACTAAAGAGAACAATAACGAAGTGGAACCCGAAAAAGAGAAACCTTATGTTCCACCACCACCTTATAAGCCACCAATTCCTTACCCTCAAAGATTAGCCAAATCAAAAACCGAAGCGCAATTTAAAAGATTTGTAGAACTTCTGAAGCAATTAAACATAACCATACCATTCACAGAAGCCATAACTGAGATGCCTTCGTACGCTAAGTTCTTAAAAGAAATCTTATCAAACAAAAAGAAACTCGAGGATAACGAAACTATAACGCTTACCGCTGAATGTAGCGCTATCATCCAAAACAACATGCCTCCAAAACTGAAAGACCCTGGTAGTTTCTCTATACCCTGCGTAATCGGAAAAACCATCATAGAGAAAGCCTTGTGCGATCTAGGAGCTAGTGTTAGTTTGATGCCTCTTTCGACCTGTAAGAAACTCAATCTAGGTGAGCTTAAAGCAACAAGAATGTCTCTTCAACTAGCAGACCGTTCAGTTAAATATCCTGTAGGAATGTTAGAGAATATCCCTGTTCGTGTAGGTCAATTCTACATCCCGACTGATTTCATCATTATGGATATCCAAGAAGATTCTAACATCCCGATCATATTAGGAAGACCATTTTTAGCAACCGCTGGTGCAATTATAGATGTAAAGCGAGGAAAGCCTACTTTCGAAGTAGGAGAAGAGAAAATAGAATTTATCCTTTCCCAATTCCTAAAAGCACCTTCTATAATTGACACATGCTGTTCTGCTGACATAATCGACGAGTGTGTCAAGGAAATAAAATCCGAACCAAATAAGGAAACCGAAACCCTAAGAATTCCTATGCCGCCAATTTTTGAAGATGACAACTGGCGTGAGGAATATCAAGATAACCACCTGAGTGAATGCTTAGCTTTAACCCCTGATCCTATACCTGGACCTAAGAAACCTGCTATAGAGCTGAAGACACTCCCTACCGATCTTAGATACGAATTTCTAGACGAAGAACTAAACCGACCAGTTATAGTGAACGCCAACTTAGGACGAACCGAGACTGAAAAATTACTTAATGTCCTAAGAAAATACCCTACCGCTTTAGGATACAACATATCAGATCTGAAAGGTATAAGCCCTTCTCTGTGTATGCACCGCATTATGCTCGAAGACGATAGTAAAACCTCTAGGGAACATCAAAGGCGAATAAATCCTATTATGAGCGATGTGGTTAAAAAGGAAATCCAAAAACTGCTAGAAGCTGGAATAATATATCCTATATCCGATAGTAAATGGGTTAGCCCCGTTCACGTCGTACCAAAGAAAGGAGGAGTCACTGTAATCACTAATGCAAAAGGAGAATCTGTAGCACAACGTACCCAAACTGGATGGAGAATGTGCATTGACTATAGGAAGCTAAATAAAGCTACCCGAAAAGACCATTTCCCTCTACCTTTCATAGATCAAATGCTCGAACGCTTAGCTAAACACTCACATTTTTGTTATCTGGATGGATACTCCGGATTTTTCCAAATTCCTATCCACCCTGACGACCAAGAGAAGACCACATTCACCTGTCCTTATGGTACATTCGCTTATAGACGAATGCCTTTTGGACTCTGCAATGCACCCGCGACCTTCCAAAGATGCATGATGGCAATATTTGCCGACTTCCTAGATGGAATAATGGAGGTCTTTATGGACGACTTCTCTGTCTGTGGAAGAAGTTTTGAAACATGTTTAGAAAACCTTGAAATGGTGCTTAGACGATGCGTAAGCGTAAACCTAGTCCTTAATTGGGAAAAATGCCATTTCATGGTTCGACAAGGAATTGTACTTGGACACATCGTATCCGATAGAGGAATCGAAGTTGATAAAGCAAAAATCGAAATTATCGAAAACCTTCAACCTCCCAAAACCGTTAGAGAAATAAGAAGTTTTCTGGGACATGCTGGTTTTTACCGACGCTTCATTAAGGATTTCTCTAAAATAACCAAACCCTTAACTGAATTACTCATGAAAGACGCCGAATTTATTTTCACCGATAAATGCACTGAAGCATTTCAAACGTTTAAACAAGCATTGATCTCTGCGCCAATCATGCAACCTCCCGACTGGAATGAGCCTTTCGAAATAATGTGTGACGCAAGTGATTATGCTGTAGGAGCCGTTCTAGGACAAAGAAAGGATAAGAAACTACATGTCATATATTATGCAAGTAGAACCCTAGACGAAGCTCAGATGAATTATGCCACGACAGAAAAAGAATTATTAGCTGTCGTATTCGCATTAGACAAATTCCGTTCTTACCTGGTAGGAGCCAAAATAATCATATACACTGACCACGCCGCCATTAGGTACCTCCTAACCAAAAAGGACGCTAAACCAAGACTTTTGAGATGGATCTTGTTACTGCAAGAATTCGACCTAGAAATTAAAGATAAGAAAGGCACTGAAAATGTCGTAGCAGATCACCTCTCTCGATTGGAAAATCTGAAACCCGAACAAGTACCAATTGACGATGATTTCCCTTATGAAAGACTCATCGCCCAATTAGAAGCAAATGAATTCGAACCATACCGTCCAAACTCTGAAACTGAGAAATTAGCTGAAATAGCCTTAGCCCGATCTGACGCACCTTGGTATGCAGATTTCGTAAATTACCTAGCTGCTGGTGTGCTTCCTCCTGATCTAAGCTACCAACAGAAGAAGAAATTCTTCCATGACCTAAAACATTACTATTGGGACGACCCACTCCTTTTCAAAAGAGGCCCCGATGGAATCTTTAGACGTTGTGTACCCGAGGAAGAGATAAGAAGCATAATAACACATTGTCATTCTGCACCGTGTGGAGGACACCATAGCACATCTAGAACCTGCGCCAAAATCCTTCAATCTGGACTTTTCTGGCCCAACCTGTGGAAAGACGTCCATTTTGCTATACTAAGCTGTGATAGATGCCAACGAACAGGAAACATTTCAAGACGCGATGAAATGCCTCAAAAAGGCATTCTAGAAGTAGAAATATTTGACGTCTGGGGAATAGACTTCATGGGACCGTTTCCGTCATCGTTTGGAAATCAATATATACTCGTAGCCGTCGATTACGTTTCAAAATGGATAGAAGCTATTGCTTCCCCTACGAACGATACACGAGTAGTTATTAAACTTTTCAAAAACGTCATTTTTCCTAGGTTCGGTGTGCCAAGATTGGTAATTAGCGATGGTGGTTCCCATTTCATTTCAAGAATACTTGAGAAACTCCTTCGAAAATATGGAGTAAATCATCGAATAGCCACACCATACCATCCACAAACAAGCGGTCAAGTAGAAGTATCTAACCGCGAAATAAAACAAATATTGGAGAAAACTGTTGCTATATCTAGGAAAGATTGGTCAACCAAGCTAAATGAAGCTTTATGGGCTTATAGAACAGCTTTCAAAACTCCAATAGGAACTACCCCATTCAAACTCGTTTATGGAAAATCATGCCACCTACCAGTAGAGTTAGAACATAAAGCCTATTGGGCCATTAAGAACTTAAACCTAAACTACACTGCCGCTGGTGAGAAACGACTTCTAGACATAAACGAATTAGAAGAACTTAGACAAGACGCTTACGAAAACGCCAAAATCTATAAAGAGCGGACGAAAAAATGGCACGACAAGCGTATATCTAGGAAAAATTTTAGCATAGGCGATAAAGTGCTCTTATTTAATTCTAGACTAAAATTATTTCCTGGTAAGTTACGATCTAGATGGTCTGGCCCTTTCGAAATAACTAACATATTTCCGAGTGGAGCGATAGAAATCAAAGGAGAAACCGTCAAACCTTTTGTCGTAAATGGGCAACGTCTTAAGTATTACCATCATCTCGAATACGATGAAAACATCGAAGTTTTTAAACTTGACGAACTGCCCGCTCTTTCGAAAAAATAGTTTTCTATTTTTAAATCGTCGAGCTTACGACATTAAACAAAGCGCTTGGTGGGAGACAACCCACATTTATTTATTCTTCTATTTTATTTATTAAAACTTTAATTTTTCTAATTTTTTATTTTTATTTTTCATTTTCAAAACTTTATTCTATTTTTAATTTTAATTTTAATCATTTTTGATTTTTCATATATCTTATAATAATTATTATAATTATAACTACTATCTTGATTTGAGAAAATATTTCCGTTATAATTATATCTATTATTATAACTTGTTACCTAAGCTTAATTTTAACTTTTTATTTTATTTTAAATAAACACTAGCCTAATTCTAACTTATCCTAATATTTTCAACTTCTAGGTTTTTCAATTAACTACTAACTACGATGGAAGGAGTTGATAATATGGAAGTTGTGTTCCGTGGGAGAGGACAAGAAGCAAGATTCAACAAGCTGGCTGAAAGACAAATAGATCTGACTTGCTACCCTGACCAATCGACTATGATACGACTTGGCATCCAAGAAAGCGTTTTGCACCTGCTTAACCAAGTCGGTTGGACTGGTTACCACTTGTTCCGCAAGTTTAATACCTACCGGAAACTCACTTTGGAATTTTTGAGCTCACTGACCTATCTTCCAAACAGTGGACAAGGACTGAAGAAAGGAGTCATCCTTTTTCGACTCTTTGGAATGGAATTTAACTTTTGCATGGGAGACTTTGCTAAAATGTTAGAACTACCTCATGGTCCCGATGCATATGCCAAAGTAGCTGAAGAAAACCTTCCATACTGGGAGCTGGAAAAATTCTGGGGGAAAATCACTGGAAATGATAACCCTGAAGAGAATGAATTTCAGTCTGAGAATATCCACAATCCTGCTTTCCGCTACTTTCACAAGATCCTTGCTCACTACATTTTTGGAAAGCCTGATAATGTCACTGAAGTTACTAGAGAAGAGTTATTCATCATGTTCTGCTCCTCTCAGAATCGCCCGGTCAATGCCATCGCATTCATGCTAACAAACTTCGAGCGCATCACGCAAGACGAAGTTTCACCCATTAGGATTGGCGGATTTGTCACTATGATTGCTAATGCCATAGGAATGAGAGTACCTTTGCTTAGATTGACACCTTTTGGTACCCATACCTCTATGGACATCAATTTCTGCTTTAATCGGGGTATCATCGGTAATCTTGGACCTCATCGGTTTGAATTGCTCATTGATAACAAAGTTTGGTATCAGTTCACCTTACCGAATCCTAGGACAAGTGTGCACAACCCTGCCAACTGGCTTTACTATGGTCAGATTCCTGAGAGAGAGCCCTCACCTGAAACTCCTCAAGCTTATGAACATGTTGATGAGGAAATGCCTGCATCCGAATCTGAACCTGAAACACCTCCTGGATACTATGAACCTCTTCCTGTTGATGAACCGATTCCTGAATATGAACCATTATCAGAAGACGAGCCTATACCCGAGTACGAGCCTGAGACACCTTCTGAAGATTCTGCTGATGAATACACTGTTGACATGACTGATGTCGAACTCGAGCCACAACAACCCGCTACGTCCACCGCATCGGTAAATCAAAGGATGCCCAATCTGAACACGCACGAACAAGCAATCAATGCACTACAACAAGATGTACAACATGTGCGCAACGAGCTTCACACTTTGCAAATGCATTTCTTCGATTTCATCGACACCGTCAATGCTCAGTTCGACGAAGTTTTCAAACACATTCAGTCTAATCAAAACAACAATAGACGTGGCTAGATGTTACCGTATTAGATTATTAGATTTTTATTTCTAGTTTTAGCAATTTCTATTTCTAGTTTAGATTTTCATTTTTTTCTGCACTTTTCCATTCTGCTATTGTTAACACTCAGTACTGATTTAATTTTAAAATGCAATATTTTATTCACTACTGCTGTTGTGTTATAATACACTGCTATTAACTGCTATATATATTTGCCTGGCTATCACTCTTTGCTGTTAATAGTATTAAAATAAGACATTGTTCTGAACTGATGGACACTTTTTGCTGTTAATGGTATCTGTCAGCACTGTCTGGTCACTTGCATGCGTGACCCACCTGCCTGCAACAGGAGACGCCCGTCTCCATCTGTGTGGGGCCGGCTGACACGAAACAAGGGACAGGAGACGCACGTCTCCATGCTCTGCCCCAGCAGACTGACTGCCTGAGACGCACGTCTCCCAAGGCTAGCAGTCTGCATTTGACCACGCAGACCACTCTTCTCTCCCTCTTGAATTTTGAATTTGAATTTCAAAATTCATTCTCCTCATTCTTCCCCTATTTATTCCATTTAAACTCCATTAACCTCATTCATCCTCCATCATTCACCTCTTAAACTCCATTCATTTCCCATTCTTCTATTCTATTCAAACTTCAACCACCACCATTAATCCATTTTAATTCTCCATTAACCACCCCATTTTCAAACCTCACTATAAAACCACACCACCACCACTCTTATTCTTCACAACCTTCATACCATTTCTTTTCTACAATTCTACTACCATCTCTATTTTTCATTTCCATACTCACCATGCCTCCACGTTCATTAATCCGTGGTGAGCGTCCCGAGCGACCACCTCCCGACCTTTCAAACATTATCTTCCGAGATGATGCTCAACGAACAAAATATGTTGCTTTCTACGAACGTTCGGTTGTTCCCACAAAATTTGTGAACACCGAGTGTCTAGAAACTTTGGGTCTCATTGATGGTGTCACCCGTTTGCTCACTAAATCTAGCCTCCACCATCTTTGTACCGAACCCGTACCTACTTATGAGCCGCTCGTCTTAGAATTTTTGAGTTCCTTCAACTACGACACTCCCTCTACTCAACCATTCTCAACCGGTAGCATCCAATTCCGGATGTTCAACCGTGAATATGCTCTAGATCAAGATGTCGTAGCTTCATATTTGCATTTTAATCATGCTCCAATTGCTCACCGCTCAATCTTTCAAGAACTCAATGGTCGATCCTGGGAGGATCTCGCTTTTGAATTTTGGTTCCACCTCACTGGAGAAAATCCTACCGGTTGGAGAGCTCTTCATGCTTCTCACATTCAAAACCCCGCTATACGTTATTTTCAACGTGTCTTGGGGCATATTATTTTTGCAAGATCCAACAACCACATGGTAAACCAAAATGAATTATTTTTCCTTTACTGTGCGCTTAACAATATCCGTTTCAATGCCGCACCGTTTATGTTCCAACACATCCAAGGTTTAGTTAACGCCCCCGCTACAAATCCATTCTTGCTTGGAGGCATTATTACTACCTTGGCCTGTGCTTTAGGTCTTGCTGACGAGCTCCTATCACTCTCTCATCTCATGAAGCCTGCTCAGTCACTCGATCTCACTTACTGCCGCGATTCCCACTTGGTTTCACCCCGCCATGATGGCCGATACACTTTGGTCGTCAACAAAGTTCCTATTCCTTATGTCATCCTTCCTTGTCCTGAAAGAATTAACATCCGTTATGTTCAACGTTGGAGGCTTATTGAAGACAACCCTCAAGATGACCAACAAGAACATCCTAATGAACCTATGGATGCAAATGAAGAAGAACTCAACCAAGGGCAAGCTGATGTCAACCCACCTCCTCAAAACAACCCTCCGCCTATCACTCTTGAAGCCATGTATGCTGCTATTCAACGCCAAGATCAACTCGTTCAAGCTATGCAGACAAACCAAACTGAAACAATTAGGCTCATCCGAGAGATGCAACAGGAGCACCGTGACTATGCTATTAGGAACGAAAGTCAATACGCTGAAATTGCCACATATTTGCATGATCTTGACATTCGTGTTAATGACTCTCCTGATAGACGTCGCCGTGTTCGTACAAGAGGCGCGAGCAGTTCTCGAAACCGCAACAATGAGGAGTAGTTCTTATGCACTGAGGACATTGCATCATCTAAGTCTGGGGGAGTCGTATTATTTCTATTTCCTATTTCCTTTAGTTTTATTTTTCCCTTCAGTTATTTCCCTTCCTTGTAATGTTTTTCTAATTCAATAAAGAATATTTATGGAATTTAAGTCTTATATGTATAATTCCGTAGTTATTTCAATTTCTTCCATTTTCTTGAGCCATAACAAAAAAATTTTGCTCCTAAACGATAAACGCAAAACCCCACACGTTCGCGAAATACGAAGCTACTCAAACACTAAACGCACCGAAACTGAATAAGTTAATATCCTTATAGTCGCAACACTCTAAAACCCCCGAGTATACATAACCGATTTGAATACCCGTTATACCAAAACCATCGACTTTAAGTTTTGAAATAACCCTTAGTAGTTTATCCTAGCAGTCGGCACCGTCTTAGATACAAACTACGCAGAGAGTCGATGAATATAAGTGTATGATCCTCATAATAATTATGTGTTCAACTATAAGAAGAAATGTGCCTACTAAGTAAGGTGATCCTCACAAGATCATTTAACCTAACGGTCGCAAATCTCATATACAAAGAATTTAAAAAAAAAAACTCACTGTCGATTGGTTCAGAAGTCATCTGGTAATGAACTTGGTAGGAAGGACTATTGTCCGATTCCCCACAATCTACAAGTGAATGCTAAGGAGTATACCACATATTGTGCCAGAACTCCATGAGAAGGATCATAGTCACTAACCGACTACTCTGCTATGTGCGTGTCAAGATAATGGGCTTAATGTGATTGCGCGCGAATGAAAAGGGTGAAACATGATGACAAGTCAAATAGGTCGAGCTATAATGGCATGATTCGGATTGGTATGCATACTGGGAGTTGTTTAGTGTTGTTACTATAGGTTTATTGTAAAGATTCGTTACTTCCGAATAAGAACACTATGTAGTTAAGTATGACTGAACGACGTGGCGGAAGTGTGTTTCATTTATCTTTATCTTCTTATTTTGCTTGAGGACAAGCAAAGGTTCAAGTCTGGGGGAATTTGATAACACGATTTTATATCGTATATTTAGCCTAAAATCCATAGATATTTATAGCATTTTCCATTTATTATGTCAATTTATTATGATATTACGCGTGTATTTGCTTTGTTTCAGGTTTTACACTTCAATTACGACTATTTGCGAAAAGGAAAGAAAATCGAGCTTAAATGACCAATATTTATGCTTAAAAGACGAAAAGAGGTGCTGTAATGAAAGAAGGGTGCAATTAGGACCCAAAAAGGCCCAAAAGAGCAATCCAGCCCACGAAGGAAAGCAGCCCAGGCCACACTAGTAAGCAGAGACGCACGTCTCTGCCACCTCAGCGAAAGGGAGACGCACGTCTCCACTTCCCTGAAGATTCTCCACTTGAGACGCACGTCTCAAGTCACGCACCCAGTCTCCCTGAAGAATCGGAGACGCACGTCTCCAAGTCCTGGTCTGCAAAAAGTTCCGTTTTTCACGCAAAGCAACTGCAAAGCCTCACCTATAAATAGAGGCAGTCACTTCAGTCCAAAGTGTCCGATTTCCTGCCAACGAAGTGCTGCCGAAATTGTACCGCGAACTGCTTTTCATTATTCTGTTTTCATTTAACCGTCTATTTTCTCACAACGATTTCTACACTGGAAATTGTTGTGAACTTTTCATAGATCTAGCCTTACGTTAGATTTATCGCTTTATTTTCCTTGTTTTTATTTTCTGCCATTTAAATTCCGAAGAACGATCCAGCCAACCTGTGGTGGAAGTTCGAGTACTTCAAGATTCAATTCAATCCAGATTTATTTTAATTCAGGTTTTTTATTTACCGCCTTATTTATATTATTTATCTGCATGATATATTATATGCCATTTAATATGCTTATTATTATGAACCGAACCAATATATGTATGTTTAATCGTATTAATATGTCTGGCTAAAATACTAAAGGTGTCGGTATGTAAAGTAAGTTAACCGTAGGGATCCGAAATAAATTGGCTTAAATTATGTTTTATTAATTATCACTTATTTTTGGTTTATATGTCTAGTTTAATTAGTAAGTCTTAAAACCAATAGAGCGAAAGTTTGAGGGGTTAGGACGGTCAAAGGTTAAAATCAATAGAGCGAAAGTTTGAGATCTTTAACTGGATAGTAGACATAGGACATTAGTTTTAAGGACGGCGAAAGCGTATTAAAACTAATTGGAACTTATTTATTTTCAAAAATTGTTTTTACACTCGAGCGGGATGGCGAAAGCGTACGTTAGGGATATTAGCATGTTCCGAGTCAACAGAGCGAAAGTTTGAGATTAGGAGATTTAAATAGATAACAACCTCGTAAAATAGGCATTTTATTAATTACATTGTTTCCAAAAAGCTCTTCTAAAATCTAATGGGATGGCGAAAGCGTACATTAGGATTAAGATAGTAGTCTGACTCAACAGAGCGAAAGTTTGAGACGAGGATTTTTAATCAATTGAATTAGTAAAGATCTTTAATTTAATTATGCAAAAGCCAATGGACCTTCGGATTACCTGTAGTTAAACGAAATACATACTGATACCTATCTTTTATTACTATTCTTTATTTTCTCACAATCACTTTCCCTTAGGAACAATCGAAATTTTAGTACTCCTAGCTTTACATAGTAACCTTAGATAACGGTAGATCGATTCATAGTCCCTGTGGATTCGATATCTTTTAAAACTACACGACACGACTGTGCACTTGCAGTTATCAGATTTATAGACACGTAAAGTCGCGATCAATATATATATATATATATATATATATATATATATATATATATATATATATATATATATATATATATATATATAGGGGACGACTCAAGTGAGAACACTTGGTTATTATGAGAAATGAGAATAATGAATCACGCCCATTAAATTTTGATTTTGTTGATTTTAATGGACTGGATTGATTTCTCTTTCTATGTTGATTTAAAATAAATATTAAGGATTCTAGAAAGAGAAACCAATCAAGTCCATTAAAATCAATAAAATCAAAATTTAATGGTCGTGATTCATTGTTCTCATTTCTCATAATAACCAAGGGTTCTCACTTGAGTCGTCCCCATATATATATATATATATATATGGTTTTATGAATTGTTTTGATGATATACATTAATAATTAATAATAATAATAACCAATAAATATTATTTAATTTTATAATAATGGTGATTGATTTTGTATTCAATTTAAAATGTGTAATTTTTTGTATTAAATACATAAAATATATTCCTATTTATTTGAACATTGAAATGGCTATATTTCAATATTTTTTTCAACCTAAAATTGGAACATGTAGTATCATTACCCGTATTCCAATATAGTTATGCCATTAGTAATTAAAAACTCACTTTTAATTATTTCATTCCTATAATTATAACAATACTAAAAAAAATAAAAAAATCTGATAATTATGTTTTCCACATAAAAGTGGCATTATCAATGACGACTCAACTAACCAAAATATTAGAAAAAATTTAGAGAGTGATATTTTTTTTGACAAATAGAGAGTGACATTTAATCTAAATAAAAAGTTACATTTTATTCTATTCAAAATTGACTACTACACTTTATCTGAAGGATAGAAAAACACTTAGAAATGGGGGGTTTGAATAAGTGTAGTCTAAAAACTTGAACGATAAAAACAATTTGCACAGTTATTTTTATCCTGGTTCGTTGTTAACTAAACTACTCCAGTCCACCCCCTTGGAGTGATTTACCTCACCTGAGGATTTAATCCACTAATCTCAACAGATTACAATGGTTTTCCACTTAGCCCACGACTAAGTCTTCTAGAGTATCCTGATCACAACATGATCACTCCAGGAACAATTGCTTAGACACAAGCTAAAACTTTCTAGAGTATCCTGACCACCACGTGATCACTCTAATTACAACTGCTTAGACACAAGCTAAGACTTTCTAGAGTATCCTGATCACACTTGATCACTCTAGTTACTTACAAATTAATGTAATCAAATTCTAAGAGTATTATAATGCTTCTGAAAAGCTATAATCACAACAGTGATATTTCTCTTAAAGTTTAAGCTTAATCTCACTAATAAATTACAACAGCAATGTAGTGAGCTTTGATGAAGATGAAGTTTGTGAGCTTTGATTTGAACAGCGTTTCAGCAAGTTAGTATTCACAAAATTCGTCAGAATCGGTAACCTTGCTTCTCATCAGAACTTCATATTTATAGGCACTTGAGAAGATGATCGTTGGGAGCATTTAATGCTTTGCGTATTCCGTACAGCATTGCATTTAATGTTTCACTCTTTTGTCAACTACCTCGAGCCTTGTTTACGCTGTGTCTACTGACGTTGCCTTTAATAGCTTCTAACGTTCCTTTTGTCAGTCAGCGTAGCTTGCCATCTTGTACTTGCTTCTGATCTGATGTTTGTGTATACAACATTTGAATATCATCAGAGTCAAACAGCTTGGTGCAGAGCATCTTCTTGTCTTCTGACCTTGAAGTGCTTCTGAGCGTGATACCATGAGAACTTCAGTGCTTCTGCTTCTGAACTCAAGTTCTTCTGATGCTTCCATAGACCCATGTTCTGATTCTGCTTTGACCATCTTCTGATGTCTTGCCAGACCATGTTCTGATGTTGCATGCTGAACCTTCTAAGTCAAAGCTTCTGAGCGCTGATTTGTGCATACTCTTTATATATTTCCTGAAAGGGAAATTGCAGTGTATTAGAGTACCACATTATCTCATACAAAATTCATATCCTTATTATCATCAAAACTAAGAATATTGATCAGAACCTAACATTATCACCATAAGTAATTTTTAAATACTAATTAATTATATAGATATTAAACTTTTGTAATACAATGTATCAAACACTTTCTATAATAAACTATATATTTCTTGTAGACCAAAACTATATAATTAATTAGAAGTTGTAAAACTAAGTTGTTATACTGTTATAACATAATTTCAAAAGTTAAAAAAAACATAAAATTAAACACTACTATCAAAGTATATACTATTATAACAGTATTACAACTTGGTGAAATCATGAAATCAAACACTGCTATCAAAGTTGTAAAATCATGAAATACTGTTTGATAGCAATATTGCATGTGAAATCATGAAATCAAACACTACTATCAAAGTTATAACAGTAAAATCAAAGTTGTAATACTATTATAACTTCTATCAAACACTGCTATCATGGAATCAACCACAGAAAACAATTCATTCAATCTCAATTTGATATCCAAGCCAAGAAAACACATCAAACCATCCTTTGAAATCAACCACAACCCAATAAATCTGCGCCTCACTCCTCGGTCCAGCATCTTTCCTCATCTCTACACCACTAAACAAAAGCAAAGCAACCAATAACTCAGCTTTAAGAGTAGGGAAACGTCTCAGTTCTTGTTCATAGGAAAAAATTTGTTTTATTGAGTATTCTAGTACATTTCAAACAGGGTTGCTACAAAATGAAATCTTAAATATACCTGCAACACAACCAAAATTAAGTCCATATTCTAAAATCATCTTATGTTGATACTTGATTTAATACATCAATAATCACACACATAAAAGGAACAAAATAACCATAATCCTTATACTTTTGATTCAAGTAAAATAGTATTGTTTGTTGGAGGAACTTGTCACAGTACACATATGATTACGACGAACAACAATCTTCCTCAAATTCTTTGAGTCGTTGATGTCACTCACCGCTTCAATTAGGCACGTCGTTGATGTTTCTAAAGACCTGTTACAAAAACTACGTTAAAATCGACGCAGAGGAAATGGCTTCACAAATGGATGATACTATGATTCAAAACAACGAAAATGGCAACATATTCAAAAGAAACAGAAAATAGAACCGATATATCTATGATGCTTATACTACCTGAGTATTGGCAACTTACAATCTGGAGGAAGAATAGTTTAGGTCTTAAGAGATACACAATAGGCTTATTTATGGTAAATTTAGAAAATACCGTGTGGCATTTGTGAGCTGAAGGTTCAAAACAAATCAAACGTGTGGCATTTGTGAGTTACATCTAATGTGCAATATAACATTTATTTGGTATGGTTTAAAATATTCAGCAAAACAATTGGTATGATTTAACTGCAAATATGGATTCACCTCCAAATATTAAAGGACATTTCACTGGCTCTTTCACACAATACTTGTGCAATTCTTGAACAACTTCAAGCAACTGTTTATGTTCTTTCTTTTGGAGAAAAACTCCTCCATATGTTTGCAACACCTAATTAAAAGTTAAATTTCAATTTTCAGTATGAAAATAAAGATTATAAAGTAGAATAAAATGTACCGAAATAGAAGAAATTAAGGAATATTTCAATTCAAACAATCTTAAAGTTTAAGTGCTGAAAATGAAAATAATAATTATAGTTTAAAAGCATTATATAAAGCTATTATATTAAACAAACATGTAATAACCACAGGGCATTCAATTATACACAATAAATTTAAGAAACATAAATTAAACCTCAAATTTGTTGTCGTGCATCTGATGCAATATGAATAAATATAAGAAATTTAAATTGAATGTGGATCAAATAAAAGAAACTTATAACATTGCCAAAACCAACGATACTGAGAAAAGTGGAAGTGCGTCTGGATTCTTCGACGTCTTTCGCCAAGGAGAGCGGCAGCTTGGGACATGGAATCGAAAAGTTGAACCAATTCCAGAATTATTTTAGGAACAATCTTTGCATATACCTGGTCAAATGAAACAACAATAATAACAAATTAGCCAAACCCTTTAAAGCAAATAAAGATTTACTGAACTGTAGAGAAGAAGTTTCGGCAACAAATATGAAAACCAATAAAAATCAAATCATCACAACATAATCCTCAAAGAGGTGGTCAAATTGTACATTTCTATATCTGCATAAAATGTGAATGTAAAATTAATCTTCAAAAGAAGATTTAGAAGTATTTATGTCCAACCCCTCTATTGTAAATTGACTATGATAAACTTATTTTTATCTTTGACATCTCTCAATTTCAGAAGGATTCTCTGATATTCATGTTCTTCTTGTTTTATTTTTGGAAACACCGACTGCTTTGCTAGAACATGTGCAGCATCACCCTTCTTGTCTTTCTCGGAGTATACACCAGCCCCACCACTTTCTTCATCCATATTCTTCTCTGTTGTTCTCTTCCCCTCAGCATAGAATGATAACAGATCCAATAAAACTATAATATCAAACAAAATATAAAAACACACATTTAAAACATATCCATTACAACTACAAATCTATTAGCAAAGATGAAAAAACATAAAAGGTGGTGTGCATAATAATTGATACTACTATCAAAGTAATAATTATTTTAGCATGGCCAACAACACTGCAAGTTACTAAAATGATGCTCTTAAACATTTTATCAAATAGGTGGTGTGCATACAAGTTAAGCCACTATTATATACAGAGATCATGGAAGCAAAAAAATCAAAAACTAAGAAATGTAGTCAATTTTCTAAAAGTGTAGATCTCTTAAATGTTCGGAATAATAACCAGGATGAAAAATCACCTTTTCAAAGGACCAACGGCGGAGCCAACGCTCACCTTAAAATCACCATCCGCCGCAACACAAACACTAACATCAATCCCTTCATCTCAACCACGTCGCTTTCACCGGACTATTTCCTCATTTTTCTTAATAAAAAAAATCAAACTGTATAAAATCAAAATTCTTTACTAATACAATCGAAAATGAAATCCAATTAACTCAATAGGATCAAAATTTTGAAAAATTGACGGAGGAGTTAATCTTGATGTGGGGGAAGAAATTAAAATGTGCTGAAGTTCACATTGGTTGTGCGAAGAAGAGAGGGAGGGAGACTGTGATAGGAAAAAGACAAATAATAAAAAAGGAGATGAAAGAGGAAAAGAAAGAAGAAATTTGAAGATATGGTAATTATTTTCATTTTCCCGTGTGTCTTTACAATTATTGAGAAAATAGACAAAGTAAAGTCTGAATTGGGAAATGGAAAGGCAGTTTTTCGGTAGTGGTGTTTTTGGTTTTCCAAGCAAGCTATTGTTATTTTTAAGTTGGTTAGGTATTAATACCAAATTATTATTTCAATACAAAATATGACATTTATCTATTATAATATACAAATAATATAACTATTATAATAAGAAAACCAAAAAAATAAAAATGAAGTATACCAATTAAAATATGACACATCATACAGCATTAATTGTCAAATGAATATTGTTGAGTTATTCAACAAAATGACCAATTTAACCATGGAATATGAACGGTTTTAGTTGTTTAGTCAGAGGGCTTGAATTATAATTATCAGGTACTTTACTTTTTATATATTATAATAAATATAATAGATATTGCTCTAAACAAAAAAAGAAAATGATTGCAAAGCACTGTCTGTAAAAGGGGTCCGTAATCCATATCAGGTATTACCACTATATTGGGTTTAGCACGTTTTGTGCTCCTTTAATAGATTTTTTTTTTAAATAACTAGGTTTAATAAAAAAATACAAAAAAAAACCATGTTTTCGGGGTATTTACCAAACTGTCTAGGTTTGGGACCCCAGACGAGTGGATGCGCCAAATGAAATGGCGCATTCATGTGTTGCAAGCCAAACCATTTGGCGCAAACACACAAAATTTAGGGCAAAATATTTCTAGCCAATTGGTTTGGCGCATGAGTTCATGGACCAACACATAGGCGCCATTTCATATGGCTCCTATGTGTTGGGTTTTTTTTTATAAAAAAAACCCTTTGTGTATTTTCGCGCACCGTTTTTGATTCCGGTCTTTTATTTTCGTAAAAACGTCTGATAAATCGAGTTCGTAAAATTATTACTAACCCTAAATAATGTTTGCGTTGTCGATTTCGGTTTTTCACTAAAGCACAATTTATTGATGAAAGGCTGAGGAAAGGTTACAAGAGGTGGTAAGCGAAACTGTTACATTGTCGTAAAAAAAAAATACAGAGTAAATTAAACTTGTCATGAGGTTGAGCCACGACTAGGGCATCTTTTTCTATTATGCCCCACCTGATGGCAAATGCTGCATTTTCGTTCCATTTTGTCGTGGACGTCCATTTCGGTTCTAATCCGTGTACTATTGGGACGACCCTTTTTCTTTCGCCGCATTGCGTCGTTATGCCAAACTACCTCTCCATCATACTCAGGCCAGTAATCCTCCTTGTCTACCACTAGAAACGCAGCACTGTAAACTCGGAGCAATGTCCGGGTCTTGTAAATTGAAGACAGTAGTGATTTTGCGTCGCGGTGCGCATACGCACATGCAGCTATGACGTGCGAGCAAGGCATACGAAAAGCTTGAAACCTTCCACAGTCGCACCAATCCTCGTCCAGAAGAACCCTATATTGTTGTCTTGGCAAACCCTCATTGTGGTCAATTGTTTCGCGCACACTGAACGTGCGGTTGAATCGGTCAAAAGAAGTAACTTGATGAGTGTTTGCTTTTGCCGATTGCTGTTGCATAAATTTCATGCA